>NC_079454.1:28484108-28524108 GCF_903798145.1 Danio aesculapii | reverse complement strand
TATAGACCAGTAATAATACTTTAAAATCTATTCTAAATGTGACTGGGAGCCAGTGTAAAGACCTGAGGACAGGTGTGATGTGCTCTGATTTCCTGGTTCTGGTCAGAATTCTGGCCGCAGCGTTCTGGATGAGCTGCAACTGTCTGACTGTCTTTTTGGGAAGGCCAGTGAGGAGGCCATTACAGTAATCCACCCTGCTGCTGATAAAAGCATGAACAAGTTTCTCTAAGTCTTCACTGGAAACAAAGCATCTAATTCTTGCAATGTTTTTGAGATGATAGTATGCTGATTTACTAACTGCTTTGACATGACTATTGAAACTCAGATCTGACTCCAGAGTCACACCAAGATTCTTGACCTTATTTTTTGTTGTTTGACCCTTAGAGCCAAGGTACGCATTCACCTTGAGAACCTCATCTCTGTTCCCAAACGCAATGACTTCAGTTTTCTCTTTGTTTAACTGAAGAAAGTTTTGGCACATCCAATTGTTAATTTCATCAATACATTGGCAGAGGGTGTCAATGGGGCTGTAGTCATTAGGCAGTAAGGCTAGGTAGATCTGAGTGTCATCAGCATAGCTGTGGTAGGAGATTTGGTTCTTTCTCATTATTTGGCTTAGAGGGAGCATATAAAGGTTGAACAGGAGTGGTGCCAGAATCGAGCCTTGTGGGACTCCACATGTCATGGGTGTCCACCCTGACCTATGGTCACCAATACTGACATAGTATCCTCTCCCTTCAAGGTAAGATCTGAACCATTTGAGGACCGTCCCAGACAGCCCAACCCAGTTTTCCAGCCTATCCAGAAGTATGCTGTGATCGACAGTGTCAAATGCAGCACTGAGATCAAGCAGTACCAGCACTGTTAGTTTGCCTGAATCTGTATTTAGGCGGATGTCATTGATTATCTTTATAAGGGCGCTCTCTGTACTGTGATGTGGTCTGAAACCAGATTGAAAATTGTCCAAACACCCCTTGAAGTTTAAGAACTTGTTAACCTGGTTAAAAACAACTTTTTCAATGATTTTGCCAATGAAAGGGAGATTTGAGATGGGCCTGTAATTGCTCAATATGGTGTTATCTAGGTTGCTCTTCTTCAAGAGGGGTTTAACAACTGCAGTTTTAAGTGAGTTAGGAAAAATCCCCGAGAGAAGTGAAGCATTTACCACTTTTAGAAGATCCATTTCTAAGCAGGTAAATACCGTTTTAAAGAATGATGTGGGGAGCGTGTCGAGACTGCAGGTTGATGTTTTCATAATTTGCACGATCTCTTCTAAGATTTTGCCATTAATTGCCATGAAATCGGACATAATGTCTGATTTCTTAAGTTGTGGTTGAGCTAGTCTGACGTCGACACAATTTGGCTGATTGGATGAGCTGATTGCCTTTCTGATATTATTGATCTTGTCAGTAAAGAAATGAGCAAACTCATTACATTTGCTTTCAGAGAGTAGCTCACTGGGAATCCGACTGGGGGGGGTTGTGAGTTTCTCTATCGTTGCAAAGAGTTTATGAGCATTGTTTACGTTGCTGTTTATAAGGCTTGAAAAGAAAGTCTGCCTAGCAGTTTTTAGTTCCATATTAAAAGCACGAAGACTGTCTTTATAGATATTATAATGGATTACTAGTTTCGTCTTTCTCCACATACGCTCAGCTTTTCTGCACTGTCTTTTCGTCATTTGAATTCTTGGGGACCTAGTCCAGGAACCCCTTTGGCTGCTAGTTATCTTCTTGGCTTTAACAGGAGCAATGTCATCTATGACATTCTTAACTTTAGAGTTAAACAAATCAAGAAGAGAATCAACAGAGTCTGCAGATATACTTGGTGCTAGCGATATGGCCTTCATAAACTGCTCATTAGTGTTCTCATTTATGCATCTCTTTCTGACAGAGACAGATCTGTCTTTAATAGCTGGAGTGATCAATATATCAAAGAAAATACAGAAATGATCAGATAGTGCAACATCCTTAACAACAGTTGATGAAATGTGTAAACCCTTAGTTATAAGTAGATCAAGAGTGTGTCCACGATTGTGTGTGGGTCCTTGAACATGCTGAGTCAGATCAAAAGTGTTCAAAACAGTCATCAGTTCTTTTACAGCATTGATTTCTGGATTATCAATGTGAATATTAAAATCCCCAGCAATGGTAAAATAGTCAAATTCAGAGGTTACTATTGATAACAGCTCTGTAAAATCATCAATAAAAGCTGGAGAATATTTTGGAGAACATCGATGAAATTCTAACATTTTTGGCTCTATACACAAACACAGTGGATTTGAAATTAAACGAACAAGATGTGCTTTAACTGCAGACTGTCTGCTTTAATTTGATGGTATTTACATCCAAATCAGGTGAACAGTGTAGGAATTACAACAGTCTGCATGTGCCTCCCACTAGTTAAGGGTCCAAAAGAAATTGGTAAACTGGCTTATAAGCTGTTCCATGGCCTGGTGTGTGTTATTCCTTCATTTTCCTAATTACAATGAGCAGATAAAAGGTCTAGAGTCCAGATAGCTTTCACTATCAGTCAAGAAAGCCATCATTGCACTGAAAAAAACAAAACAAACCCATCAGAGAGATAGAAAAAAACAGTAGGTGTGGCCAAAAACAACTGTTTGGAACATTTTTAAAAAGAAAGAACGGACCAATGAGCTCAGCAACACCAAAAGACCCAGAAGACAACAGAAAACAACTGTGGTGGATGACCAAAGAATTCTTTCCCTGGTGAAGAAAACACCCTTTACAAAAGTTGGCCAGATCAAGAACACTCTCCATTAGCTAGGTGCATGTATGTCAACACCAGAGTGAATACAGAGGGTTCACCTCAAGATGTAAAAGATTGGTGAGCTTCAAAATCAGGAAGACCTGATTAGAGTTCTAAAAAAGTCTTCACTGTGCTGGAACAACATCCTGTGGACAGATAAGATCAAGATCAACTGGTACCAGAGTGATGGGAAGGGAAGAGTATGGAGAAGGAAAGGAACTGCTAATCCTAAGCATGGTGGTAGTAGTGACATGGCGTGGGCATGTATGGCTGTCAATGGAACTGGTTCTGTTGTATTTATTGATGATGTGACTGCTGACGAAAGCAGCAGGATGAATTCTGAAGTGTTTCAAGCAATATTTTCTGCTCATATTAACCTAAATGCTTCAGAACTCATTGGACGGTGCTTCACAGTGCAGATGGAGAATCATCCAAAGCGTACTGCAAAAGCAACCAAAGAGTTTTTGAGGGGAAAGAAGTGGAATGTTATGGAATGGCCAGGTCAATCACCTGAACTGAATCCGATTAAGCATGTATGTCACTCGCTGAAGACAAAACTGAAGGTAAAATGCCCCAAGAACAAGTAGAAACTGAAGACAGTTGCTGTAGAGGCCTGGCACAGCATCACCAGGAACCAAACCCAGAGTCTGGTGATGTCTATGCGTTCCAGACTTCAGGCTGTAATTAACTGCAAAGGATTTGCAACAAAGTATTAAAAAGTGAAAGTTTGATTTATGATTATTATTCTCTCCAATTACTTTTGGACCCTTATCAATTGGGAGGCACATATGCAAACTGTTGTAATTTCTAAACCATTCACTTGATTTGGATGTAAATTCCCTCAAATTAAATGAAAATTCATTTCATTTCAACTCCATTTTGCTGGTGTATAGAGCCAAAAATGTTAGAATTGTGCCAATCTCCAAATATTTATGGACCTAACTGTATAAATACCATAGGCCCTCATGAAAAACCATATAAATATCAAAGTTTATATACAAATAGTCTTCTGTCTTGTTTTGCACAAACAGTTAACGTTCTATTGTAAGACCACTCAAACAAACAAAGTAATATATAAAAATCAACGTTTAATGGCTCAGTTGTCTCTGTGCATTACACTAAAATTATTTTATTATCACAAAAGGGCACAGGTACTGCACATCACATTGTTTCTGGAGACCTTATGAGACTACAGTTAGATATAGGATCTCTTCAAGGTAAGTGGTGATTCAATATCCTAGGCAGTCTATCAAACAGCAAGCAATAAAAGTAAGTACAGCTAGTTAGATTACACTTCCATGTAGGTCACTAGACTAAAATTCATTCAGTATCATTACAGGAGATGCTTTTATTTCACACTGAGATGGAAGCCATTAACCTCACGTCGGCAGGATTTACAAAGCCAGCGCTCGGAACCGAAGCCCTCTGTGGAGCAGGAATGCAAACGAGCTTCTCATTTCATGCTGGGCTCTATAAACATCTCCGCAGAAGGGAATCCAGCCTCATTACATATTAAAATCTATTCTGGCTAGTGTCAATGGCCAGCACCCAGCCCGCACTGCAGCGACAGGAGTGCAATACTAATGATCAAGCTAATGTTGACATGCTGACTTGACAGGATGGCTACGCCCAGTAATGAAATAGGCTAACCCTTCTTGTTAGCATTCTCATATAGAGCCGTTATCAGCGGGACTAAATTGAGGTAACTGATACTCTCTTTGAACATGGTGAGCATGATAATGAAAAAGTCAGGTATCGGCCATTCTCTGTAGCAGTCTTCCCTAAATACTAATGATGCATAAAGATATATGATTTGATTTCTTGGACAAATGATAAGAGGGTTGAACTTAATTTGTTAGGTAGAGGTGAAGTGCTTTTGAAAGGTATAGTTCATCCAAAAATGAAAATTCTGTCATCATTTACTCACCCTTCAATCATCAATTTGGAAAAATGTAACCATTTATGTAACCATTAGTAACCATTTGTTTTTCCTACTATGGATGTCAATGGTTACCGTTTTCAAATATTTATTCATTTTCCATCGGCTAAGTCTCTGATTTATTAGAGGTTGCCACAGCGGAATGAACCACCAACTATTCCAGCATATGTTTTACCAAGCAGATGCCCGTCCAGCTGCAACCCAGTACTGAGAAACACCCATACACTCTTCTATTTAAGCACACCCTGCAGGCACAAGACCTCAGCATGACATCATATTGACGTTGTACACCAACGTCATGGAGACATTGTATTTTGTTTGGAAACGAAAATCAGGTTAACGTCAGAACCCAACGTGAGGCCAACGTCAATGTCCAACCTTAAATTAACCAAAAATCAACGTCTAATCATGTTACACCTTGACGTTGTGTGGAAGCTACCACGGTGACAACTATCAGACGTTGGATTTTGGTCACTTTCCAACCAAACCTAAAATAGGCCAAACATCAACGTAATTTGACGTCAATATTGGATGTCAAAAAATGTCCTTAGATGCTGGCTAGACATTGAATTTTGGTCACCTGACGTCATGACCTAAATCTAACCTGATATTAACGTCTTATGATGTAGTGTGCCTGCTTGGCTCATACATGGCTAATTTAGTTTATTCAATTCACCTGTACCGCATGTCTTTGGACTGTGGGGGAAACCAAAGCACCCAGAGGAAACCCACGCAAACACAGGGAGAACATGCAAAATCCACACAGAAATGCCAACTGGCCCAACCGGGACTCGAACCAACAACCTTCTTGCTGTGAGGCGACACACACCACTAAGCCACCGTGCCACTAAATTATTTTGTATAGTAAATTATTTTGTTTAACAGAAATAAAAAGTAATCAAGGTTTGAAACCACTTGATGTAGAGTAAACAGTGAGCAAATGTTTATTTTTGGGTGAACTAATCCCCTAAGGCCTAGATCAGGGATGTCAAACTCAATTCCTGGAAGGCCGCAGCCCTGCACAGTTTAGTTCCAACCCTAATTAAACACAGCTGATGAAACTAATTAAGTCTTTCAGTCTTGTTTGAAACCTACAGGTAAGTTTGTTGAAGCAGGGCTGGAACTAAACTGTGCAGGGCTGCGGCCCTTCAGGAATTGAGTTTGACATCCCTGGCCTAGATGTAGAGGTCTGTTCAGAATATCCTTTTTAGCATTTCTTCTAAACAAGATTGTGCTCTTAAAAGAACAAACAACCACACTTATGTTTCCAAAATTATCTAATTTACATTTCTTACAGCAATATTAAAAATGAACACAGAGAGCCATACTTCCAGCTTTGGTGCTCTTCTCCATGCGGTACTGGGATATGTGTAGAGTGAAGAGCATGTGAGAATTGCGTCGATCCTCCTCTTTACAGTCAGGTCTGGTGGTGCTACGAGCTGCCAGAGCTGCATCTAGGAAGAAAGCTGCTTTCTCAGCCGAATATGCCCGCAACTCGCTCTGGTTCTGCAGCTGGACAAAAAGTGAGAATTAGTAAAATCAAAATAAAAAATGAATGGGGGAATACAGAAGCAATTTTCTATATTTAGAGAATTTGCTGTAGCTCAAACAGGAGAGCAATGCCAAAGCCATGTTTTAAAATTTCAAAGAAAGAAAAATAAAATGTAGACTCGAATACCTTGAATGCAATACATCCACTTAGTGCATAAATGTTTACTGTGTGTAATGAACTGTAGCCAAGAAAAGATGGACTGCATATACTATACACAGTTTCAAGTCATTAAGATTTGTTTGTCTCAAGGAAAGTAATGCATTTTTAAGCAAGGGTCCACTAACTAGAATCACAGGTGACAGAAAAGCCTGATTTATACTTCTACATCAAGCAATCGCTGTACCTAATATTGCATACTTTGTAGGTCACCAACACTGTTGTGAGCATTTATACTTCTGCATTTCATCTGTACTGAAACAACACTTCTGTAATGTTAGTAGGCAGTGGGGTTTTTGTTCAACTGTGTTGAGTGCTTGGAGTTAACACGAGAAATATGTGCGATGCTACTGTACAAGCACCTCAAACTCATACTGATTTAAGGGAGAAAGAGGCAGGAACTGGTAAACATTCAACAACTTTAATCATAAAGTAAAAACAAAACAAAAGAATCCATCTGGAGCTCCTCCATGGGTCTTGACACTTTTTAAGCACTCCCATGGTTCCTTACCCACACTCATCACCGCTGCCAAGATGGCCAATCACAGATCTTGTGCTCTGCATCATCATGTAATTAAAATTTTTGAGAGATGCACACAAGGGCGTAGAATTAGCATGGACGGAGGGGACGTGTCCCCACCAATATCCACAAATTACTGAAATGTCCCTACCAATAATTTAATCTACTTCCAAATAAAATAATGCTCTGTCAGCCCTTAGAACCTACAAAGTCACGTTCGCTACGAGTTAACCATAATACTATTAACCAAGGCTGTGCAATTAATCGAAATTCTTGAAAAACAATTAGGAAAAACAATTATCGGGATAAAACAGTTAAATTGCTTCACACAACTCTCAAAATTTCTCTACATTCAAACCTCCTCAAAGCCCGACTGCAGTAAATTGACTTTTGCAGCATGGGACGTGATTGTTATTTTTATTCTTAAGCATTTATTTTATATCATTAATATAAAAGGTGTGCAACTGAATGACCACCAGCCAATCAGAAGCAAGCATTCAAACCCCCATAATATAACTTATGTTTCAGTTTTTAAAGCATGAATCTATGGTATCCAGGAAAACAAGCCTATGAACACAAGGCTATATTATTTGAGCAACAGGAACACTGTGTATTCATTCATTCATTTTCTTTTCAACTTAGTCCTTTTATTAATCTGGGGTCCCACAATGGAATGAACTGCCAACTTATCCAGCATATGTTTTATGTAGTGGATGGCCTTCCAGCTGCAACCCCTCACTGGGAAACACCCATACACTTCCATTTACACACATACACTACGGACAATTTAGCTTACCCAATTCACCTGTACCACATGTGTTTGGACTGTGGGGGAAACCAGAGCACCCGGAGGAAACCCACGTGAACACTAAGAGAACATGCATACTCCATGCAGAAATGGCAACTGATCCAGCCAAGGCTCGAACCAGTGACCTTCTTGCTGTGAGGTGAGAGCGCTACCCACTGTGCCACCATGCTGCCAGGAACATTGTGTAGATCTTCACAAATGAAAAACAATCTCAAACTCACCTGAGAGCCACAGACCGGGTCCTCTCGCAAAGAAATTCCTGCACTCTGACTGTCCTGGGAAGTTCCTGCAGAAAAGTCAGCCAGCAGGTCTCTCAGCACCTCTTCTCTGCCACAGATTTCCACAGCAGACACTCGAATTGAGAATCTTGTGCCGGTCTTCTCTTTCCTTTCCTCAATGAGCTTGAAGAGCCAAGAGATTGCGCAGGGTGCTACACCCAAGCTCTGTGTAGAGCTGTCCCTGCCGATCATGGTGTAGCTCTTGCCTGTGAGGTAAAAGTGAAGTGTTAAAAATCTACCATTGATAATGAAATGTGCAACTTTCAAGACTGGGGAAAGTGATTTTTAAATGTGCTTACTCAGAATGACGAAAGTGACACTAAACCATGTTTTAATTGCCCGCTTATTGCTCTTACAGCAACTAAAAACAGTTATCCAATAAAATAAGTGAACATCTGTCATCACAGAATTGAAAAACATCACAATGTCAGCTGATTAACTTAGCTTGACTTAACTACAAAATGATATAAGAGGATGTCTATAATAGGATTTGTGTTCATAATAGCACTGTGCATGTAAAACGTCCCAAAGCTAATAAAATTAACCCACATGGATGTTAGTCACAAGAGAATATACTGTGCGAAGGCAGAGTAAATGAGAAGCCAAGCTAACTATGGGGGATTGAAAAAGCACAGTGGGAGGCACACAGTTTCTCACAGTGAGGGGCTGAAAAAAGAGAGTAGGAGAGAACGAAACTGAGCGCTTTCAAACTCAAAGTGTAAAATGGGGGGCACTTTGTGTTCAACAAACCGCTATTACTGCTTACAGACATATGCCCTCCCAGCGTTTTCTCTGCCTCCTTATTAGCCAGTTTTAAATGCTGCCAGAACATAAGTGTATTTTGCACCCCTTTTCCTTTCTCCTCCTGTCAGTAATGGCTACTTCATCTAAAAATGGGTTCTTAACAATGCATTAACTGTAAAAGTATAAGGTGTTGTGAAAGAGGGAGGTGGGATAGCATGACAATAAAGTTAATGACCATAAAATGTGGGTTAAAGAGATATTTACTAACCAAGGTTGGCCTGACCAAAACAGAAGATGCAACCATCTGCCCCATTGACCACAGACTGGATAACCTCTGCCACTGTCCCTGAGCACACCTCCGCCTGATGACAAAAAAGGCATTTAATGCAAATTCAAACTGTTACATTAATATGTACATATTTATAATTCAGACAAACAGACAGAACGACTACATAAAAGAAAAGCGGACCAAAAAACCTGAATGGCAGATGAACAGACAGAATTGCAGAAGGACAGAATGATAGCTAGAATGATAAAATAGAAGACAAAAACACTGTGGGTGGATGGATGGATGGACATGGGTGGACATGGATGGATAAATGGACAGGCAGACATATCAATAGTTATGGATGGATAAATAGAATGATCAATCAATATAGATGGATGGATGGATGGATGGATGGACATGAATGGATGGATGGACAGACAGAAATATTAATAGATATTGATGTATAAATAGAATGATCAATCAATATAGATGGATGGATGCATGGATGGATGGATGGATAGACATAAATGGATGGATGGATGGATGGATGGATGGATGGATGGATGGATAGACATGAATGGATGGATGGACAGACAGACAGAAATATTAATAGATATTGATGGATAAATAGAATGATTAATCAATATAAATGGATGAATGGATGAACATAGATGGACATGAATGGATGGATGAACTGACAGAAATATCAATAGATATGGATGGATAAATAGAATGATCAGTCAATATAGATGGATGGATGGATGGATGGATGGATGGACATGGAGGGATGGATGGACATGAATGGATAAATGGACAGACAGAAATATCAATAGATATGCATAGATAAATAGAATGATCAATCAATATGAATGGATGGATGGATGGATGGATGGACATGGATGAACATGAATGGATGGATGGACAGACAGAAATATTAATAGATATTGATGGATAAATAGAATGATCAATCAATATACAGTAAATGGATGAATGGATGGACATGGATGGACATGAATGGATGGATAAACTGACAGAAATAATCAATAGATATGGATGGATATACTATGATGGAAATATTAGATTTACAGATAAATAAACATGATGGCAGACAAAAAAGCAGACAAAACGCCAAATAGATAAGCATACAAAATGTTAAAAAAAAAAAAAAAGGTCAGCACAGATAATCAGTAAAACCTAATTTATTATCTTGCTCATTCCTGCAAACTTTCCAAACAGATGCAAAACCAAGTAAAAACACTGATGAAGATTTCAAACTTGAAATTATGCGTGTATATTTTTCAGCCTAAGGAAAGTGTTGACAGCGCTGTTGTAAGAACCACCTCTAATGTGTGCTCGCTCAAAGCCTCCTTTGTTCTGAACAATGTGGGGTAGTCATTGATCATCAGACCTGATGTTTCTAGGACAGGAAACCAGAAGACTCCAAACTCCCAAAGAGTTCAGGAAGAAGAAGAGAGACGAGCTCTGTTATCGGTTTCCTCCGAGGACCCTGCAGGCACTGTGGGCTCAGAACGATGACCCCAGCTCACCAACCCAAACCTTTTATCTCCCTCACAAACCAAGCCAAACCGAATATCTCCCTTACGCCTCGCTTTGATCTCAGCATGAATGTCCTGTCTGTTTGACAGTAATTCTATGTAGATTTGTGCCCAAAATGAAGTATTAGACAGGAAATAGGCACAATTTCTTGGCGGAACTTGCAAATTGTTTGCTTTCATGACTCCAAATAGAGGCATTTATCACTGTACCTGTGAAGCATCTTGGGTAAAGACGGCATCAAAGGTAAACATCTTTGGGGCGTTGGCAGAGGCTGTGCGGGCACACATGGGCGGCTCACAAAATGTCAGCTGTTTCTTATGGGCATCCACTTTGAGAAAGGACATGGATTCTGAGGTGTCTCTCGATCCTTTGGCATTGCATATTCGCACCATCACTTTCACCTGCAAGGCACAAAATTACATTCATATCATAATTATACACTTACATCATTTTATTTGCGACAAGCTCCCTTTAATTTAAACCATACGGCTGTAATTGCACCTTCCCACCCACTTATTCTCACAACTATTGAGTGGTTTGCTGCATGAATAATATCTTTCAGTTTTCTGGCCAAGGATTCCCCCTCATGCTGGCAGCGTGGAAGCATGTAATCAGTGTTAGATGGATGCTGAGATTTTCAAACCCTTCTGCTCACAAAAGGGAACATCCTGTTGGAAAGTACGTCTGGATTCACAAAACAGACCCTCCATGTTTTGGCCAGACATTTCATATTAAAAACCTATTATGCAAGGAGTTTAAACGCAGTTGTGTGGCAAGAGTGCATGAATATAGCCAGCCTCTAAAAATAAACATTTATTAATTCAGTTTTTTATAATAACACTTCATAAAAACAGTCTGCAGAAACACTTTGAATGACATTCTCCCTTTGTATATGTCATTAGAGGGGGAAAGCCCTTCCTATTAGTGACAATCTCTCCTTCATCCGCATAGACAGCACTGAGTGAGAAGCAGCCATCCTTTCAGCAAGAAGCAGCAAGCATTCACACCATAACAGCCAAAGATAAGGTCAGCAACTAAAAATAAATAGGGTGTTTTAGGCCCAATCCCAATTCTAGCCCTTAGCTCTTTCCCTTACCCCTCGTTTTGTGTGTTCAAGTGAATAGGAAGGGGTGTCCCATTTTTTTTAGCTTGAAGACGTAGGGCTAAGGAGAAGGGCTAGATACCCCTGGAAACTGATACCCTTACCTCTCGAAACTAAAAGATTTTTTAGGACCACACTCGAAACCAAAGGGTAAGAAAATTTCCCAGAATACACCATCTATAGCAGCAGCATGGTTGCACACGGAAGTAAGAAGATGTACAAATGAGTATTTTTGTCATTATTATGAATTTTTACAGCAAACAAGCACATGTTTTAATATTTTCATAATGGCTTTCGTTTTACCGGCATTTACACACGAAAACAAAAACTGATAAAGTTCGCTATCTATAATCCCTAATAATAACTCCTGTATAGTAGTCCCACATCATTCTGTCACTCGATGACACTGGAATACTCTGTTAATGTTGTTTTCGTGTGTTTACCTAGATGAATATAGCCATGGTGTAAATACACAGTACAGTTATGATCTTATTGCCACATTATATCATTATGATAACAATATATTCCTTCAGTGATTTCCTCAAGATAAATACCAAAAAATAACGCAACTGGAATAACTACAGCAGTCGCCGTCGTTGATCTCATATGAAGCAAGAGAGCGCGATGACATATGATGACGTGTGCAGGTGCTGTAGTGGTTTCCCATTTCTCTGGGGTAAATTTTGAAGCCCTTGCCCTTCACACTCTGTTTTGAGGGCCAAGGGGTAGGGGTACAAAAATAGAATTGGGATTGGGCCTTAGGATGCAGAAATTAACAGCATAGTCTCCAAAGACTGCCTTCTTCTTTTGACATTTTCAGTTTTTCACAGAGATGATGTTAGTCCTGTTTTGAATCTGCTGCTATGCTGATGCACAGGCATTTGTAGCTCACCCTCTTTTAAAAAGAGGGATCTCTGTCACAATTTCTGTAAAATTCACCAAAACTTAATTTAAATCAAAGCCTCAAAGTTTTAGAGACTTATTAAATTGTATTTGTGTGGTATTTTGAGATGAAATATACACACTCTTGGGACATCAGAGACTTATTTTACATCTTTTAAAATGGGCATAATAAAATGAAACTGACCTATATCCAAATAAATGTTCAGCAGCACAAAATTATGATAATAAGAAATCTTTAGAAAAATTTCTGAAGGATTTTGAAAGTGAGGTCTGGAGTACTGGCTGCCATCACTGGAATAAATTACATTACTGTGTGCAAGATACATCATCTAGATGCACTGGGACGCATTGTCAGTGATGTATCCTGGGCTCACTGGGTGTTTCTGGTCTTTCAACATCAAACACCCTCAGCCAGGTGACTCAGCTGAGGTTGATCAGACCCCAACTTGCGTCCCAGTAGCCATCACCCATGGGTCAGCCCTTTTTATCCATAGCCATCTTATGACTTTCTCTGCAGCTTCACAAATGGACTTAATGGGCCTCTTTTCAGCTGCTACTGCTAGACCTATAGTTGGTTGAAGACTTTACAGAGTAAATGCCCTGCAAACCCTTTACAGCCCACCTCTATTGGCTCACAGTGGGTCTTCCAGCCCCCGTCCCGGCACTTCTCTACAACCTCCTAGTACTTTGAGCATTTCCTTTCATTTGCTTCTTCCATCCGCTCTTCCCAGGGCACCGTGAGTTCAAGCATGATCAACTGTCTTGTTGCTTCAGAAATTATAATAACGTCTGGTCGGAGTGATGTTGTAACTATGTGCTGTGGGGACTTTAACTGCTTCACCAAGTCAACTTGCAACTGCCAGTCAGGGGGTAAGTGGAGGAGGCCTGACCTTGTCCTTTGCAAAGTCAGTCCTTCTTTTCGGGAAGAGACGGTACCTACCAGAAATTATGGCATTGCTAATTCTTTCTGCCACCACCTTCAGTACTTGGTCATGCCGCAAATGGTAGCGGCCTTCCGCCAGGGTCTTTGGACAGCTACCCAATAGGTGTTGTAATTATCCCTACCAGAGCATAACTAGCATGCTGGAGTCTCAATCTTGCCCATGAGGGTCTTTGGGAAAAATCTTTAGCCAGTTCTCCCTGTTGCTAGTGTGCCAACCAACTCCTTCTGTCCGAGGCATGACTCCGCCACCTCCACTGCTCTCTCTGCCCTCCACTTCCTCCCTGTTCTTACCTCAATGCCAGCTCCTGACACTTTCTGATCACTGGGAGAAAGTCAGAAAATCACCAGTATATTCTCTGTAAATATACATATACATAAAACACACTTTTTTTATTTCAGTTCAAAATGTACCGTCAGTCAGTCAAGCCATCAATCAATGAATTAATAAACACCATCTGTTAATATACAACATTTATTTAGTCAAGGTACATTTTTAACAAAAAAGTAGACTACAGATCATTTTCTGCCAGTACTTTATCTGTCTTTTAATTGAATGTTTTTAATTATTTATTTATTATATATATATTTTTTTTTTACAGCGCAAGTAATCAAATTCAAACATAAGAATCCAAACCTATGCCAGTTTTCCACTATCGTGCCAAACCGTTCTAAGAACACTTCGGTACGATTACGTTCCACTGTAATCCACTGAGCCTGGAACAGTTACAAACCGATCTCGGCCCGGAATTCTCTGCACGGTTAGACAACCCTGCTGAACTTGACATCGCGGCTCTGTTGCCAAGCTACCACAACTGGTTTAGCGGAAGTGCGCTAGTCATTAGACATCCACAAGTAAACTACACTACATTTAATAACAAAATGCACTGCACTGCTGAAAGACTTTTTTTCTGCTGCACATCAAATATAGACACACTTAACATTATCAATGTCCACAATCTATATCTATGGATTTGGTTTATAATTTTTGGACTTTTGTTTGAAAGCTTTACAGAGTGGCACTGTAGCTGTCCAAGGTACTGTTGTATGATTTAAATTGTAGCCTATATATGCACCAAAAGTCAAATGAATGAATAAATAAAAGAAATATGGATTTCTAAATGTCGGTATTGTTTTTACTCTAAAAAAATATCAGTACCTTTGACAAATGTTTTATAAAAATAAAATGAGCAATTTTCAACATTTCAGCTATAGGCCGTAATACGATTCAGTTCAATATAAGTTGGACATTTATGGGGCCATGTAACATGTTTCTGTGGTGTTGTTCTTGGTGATCTTTAATATATACTGAGTAGCTACGCAAAATATTTTCTAAAACGTCAATTAGGAATTTGTCTATTTCTTATCCATAATTATGAAGATAAAAAAATATTTAGCAAAAATTATAAAAATACAAAAGATAAAAGAGCAGCATTTTGCTAAATATAATTGTTCTTTATATGCTTTATATGCTGATATGCTATGTGCTGTCTCATATTCATTTTTATCATTTTTATTTTAACTTGATGCATTCAATTTATTTAATGTTTGAATACTGAAACAAATAACAGCCATCCTTTAAATGGTTATATTTTACCATCAAAATGTAGTATATTTGATATCATTATTAACTTTTAATATAAAACCGCTGTGAAATTTAATTGATTGTTAAAAATGAAAATGACTTTTGACAAGGCCTGTCCAAAAATATATTTCTGCCACTTTAATACAAATGCACTATTATTGTTGCATGCACTATTATTATTGTTTAGTTTTCTGTTTTGTACGGAGATTTGAAATATATTGTTTATTTCCACTCCAGTCATTTTTAATCATCACGTTACATTTTGGTAATTTCCCCTTCAAATAAAATTAGCCAGAGCCACGCAACATATGACCTCTAAATAAACACGGGAGCTGTGACTTGTGGCTATATTTAGCCCCCCTATATGAGGGAATGTCATAACAGTATTTAGTCATGTGGTTGTTTTTCGCTTTTACACATGAACATAAAAAAACTAGTTTCGACTTTTATTTAAGTTTAATTGAAAAAAGGGAGCCGTTTACATTACATTACCAAGGCAACTACTGATTCGTTTTGTGTAACGTTCCAAAGAGCTCTGTTGCAGCATGACAGTGGAAAATGAAACCATATCCATGCTGTCTGGCCCGGTTTGGCATGGAATGGAGCGGTTCAGCATAAAGAATGGTTCAGCACGATAGTGGTTTAGCAGCTAATAAATGTGTCTGTCAGTGTACCGTAAACGACTTATAATCCCTGTGAAACCCATGATGAACTTAACATATAACTGTACCTTCCAGATTGTAGGATGACTAAAGCATGCATTTTTTACAGTGATCAAATACAAGCAAATGAATAACAGCAAACTGAAACAACCCATCCTGCATGACAACCCAAAGCACTTCATTATCACACCAACTCAATGAAGCAATAATGTACTTGACGGTGTGTTTAACGTTTTATTTTATAGCTCTGCCACTAGGGACACTTTCAGAGCAGACAGCAACAAACAGCCCCTGAAGTTTACGGTCCTCTGCTGAAATGAAGAATTCAATTGGCCAACAATACACATCTCTCAGAATGTCCAAGTAACTTACTCAAACTCACATTTACAGCTGTGACAGACAAAGCCTTCCCTTCCAAGAAAATGATGGCAGGCCAGAAACTTTTTAGTGTAAGATCAAACAAAGCCATATTCATTTATAAAACCCTTTACAACTAGGTATGGACAGGTATACGTTTTTGGCGGAATGATATCTTTGGATAAAAAACATCACAGTATCATGGTATTGTGATTACTGCTTCAGTATCATGGTATTGTAATCACTGCTCTAAAATGAGTTATTTTTAAATGTCTAAGTAAAAAAAAAAAACATCAACTTGAACACAGTATATTTTATTTCAGGAAAGATTTAAAGTATTTTGGAACAGTAAACATGTCAGGCTAAATAATTAAAATAAATCATTAAATTCTGTTATCTTCATTAGTTTCAAAACCACAGATTTCTTTCCAACACATAAATAAACACATAAAAAATCCCTTACATATACCTTAGGAACTCTATAGCAGATAATTTTAGCGGTTTTAAACCTTGATTTTTCCAAACTGTGGTAAACCTTGAAACCTGTTATCATTCCATGCCTATTTACAACTAAAGACTTCTACATGACACGTGCTAGACTATAAGTAGAGTTATCATTTATAAAGTTGTATTTCTAATAACTGCAACTGAACCTGACAGAAAGAGATTAACATGTTTTGCAAAAGAACATCTTAGAGAATGATTCAAATAATTTTTGTCTTTAAATTCCAAGTTTCTGGCAACTAATTTATCTGTTAAGCACCTTAAATTCCTCAAATGACAGATATAAATATTAACTACAAAATAATCTAAATAAAAATAAATAAATAAATCTACCTTTTTTTTAATTTGAGCTTCAAGCTAATTTTTCTTCAAATGAATATGAATTAATATTTAATTTGAATATTATTTATTATATTTCTATTTAAATTTTTACATAACATAAATGTAAATCTCAAGTTTAAAACATGTCATTCTTTAATTATGCAGTTCAAATACCTTTATTTATTTTTACAGTGGTAGTTGCAATGAAAATATAAACATAATCCAAATCTCTTATTTTCTTTGAATACAAACACAGCCATTTGTCAGTAACTTCTACACAGATTAACTTTCATTACTCGCAATAGACTCCCACCGCATTCCCATAATCATCTGTTCCTCTTCCCCTGCCGTCTTCTAAGGACCTTGACATTTCCTTTCTCCAAAAAAAGTGTGCTCATATCCATTTCCTTCACGAGTGCCTAAAAATCAGCATGAGTCTCACTTCAACTCAGTGAAGCTTATTAGCAATCACTCCACTGTCTTTTCCATGATAAACCTCATTAAAAACTCACAGCTGTCTGCCTTTGGTTTGACTTTAGAAAACTTTTATTGTCTATCAAGCTTATTTTTTATGCTGTGTTTGCAAAATGCATCAACGCAATCAGGTGCTCAATTAAAAGAACTTGAAATACTTTTTTCACATCAGCAAAGGATATGATGATGTAATAATTTGATTCCTCCTGAGATGTATGTCAGGTGACCTCACTGTTCTTAATCAGCCAATCATCTCCCAGCAGACATGATGTCATTATAAAACCCATACCACCTGCTGATGTTTATGAGTCAGCAGTCTGTTACAGGCTGTGTCCGAAAAGCTGAAAATTGCTGCCTTTGGTAGGAAAGCATTAAAGCACATCCAAATACTAATCTGGCTTTACTTCCTGTCTCCAGAGACCTTCATCTGGTACAGGTTTTTCATAGAGTGAAAAACATATTTGTTGAGGCTAAAATATATCTGAAATAAATGTTAAATATATTTAGTAAAATAAAATAAAAATAATTTTAACCTTCATATATCAAGATTTGTTTGAAAATGTATTTCTGAGTCAAGAAAATACGCTTCCAACCTCAAAATAGAATGTTGTTGGCGATCTAAAGTAACCATTAATTAAAATAAAAATTATTTAGAAGAAATGCATTCTAAAATAGGGACAGCAATATATTTTGTGTACAACAGTACAAATTGTATCTATACAAATATACTTGTGAATTTTGTCCACTATTGAAAGTCAAGAGGTTTCCAGATGTGTTTTTTTATTTGTTGTTGTTGAAAGTTTAAAGTGTGTTTCTTGCATTTTATACATCTAAAATGTTCTCTAAATGTTCCGTTAATGTATTTTGTTGTAAAAACAATTTTTAAAGGAAACAATTGAAACTTGTGCTTGATTTGTGTGTAAATGAATGTTTCCTGAGTAATTTTTTATACTTACACATTAAATTCATTTAATGAATGAACTACGTGGAAAAAGTTAAAAAATAAATATTTATTTTATTAATTTATTTTTTATTAGTGTTTAACAAGACCACAGTAGTACTACACAATACAACATAGATAAAATTACACTGTCTTAGTTTTCTTAGTTTCCCACTATTCCCTCAAAATAAAATAAAGTTATGAATTAAAAACAAACATATCCTCTGAGAGAATCTTTTTATAAAAAAAAATTAGAAAAAAATTCAAATAAAAATGATAAAAAATGATAATAATTGAGCAAGTTTACAATAAAAGAGTAAAAAAAGGAAAAAAAAAAAGAGAGGTTCCCGCTAAGGAGTCTATCTTTTATCTTTCCAGTTATTTACTGTGTATTAAAGCTGATATCAACTGAACAGGATAAGCCTTCGATATAGTCTAAAACAGGATTCCAGGTCTTGTAAAAAGATTTGAGAGATCCTGCAAGTAAACATCTTAACTTCTCAAGTTTTATGCAGCAAAAAATTTCTCAGATCATGCGAAGGAGGAAGTACCGGTTTTCCTTTGATTAGAATAGCTCATCTAGCTAAAAGAGTAGAAAAGGCAATAACTTAGCGAGATGCAACAGTCAAGTCAACTCTCTCTGAAATACCAAAAAAGGCCATCAATGGGTTTGTGGTAAATATAAATAGGAATATTGCCTAGTAATATTAAGTAAATTTTAATTGAAAAGTATTGACTTGAGCAAGGAAAGTCTCTAAAAATGGCACATCTGTTTATGCCGTGGGGAATGACTGCACAGAGACCTTGATTTAATATCGAAAAGTTGTTAACGTTGATAACGTTTCTCACATTTGATATGTTTAAATATGAAGATCTTAAGTGTTATACTGCCAAATAAACATGGAACGATAGGTTGACCACCCATTTAAATCGAAAAGCATTTTGTCCCATACCTCACACATTGTTTTCTGGTTTAATCATTGTATTAAGAAATGCGCATGAGATCTTTTACCTTTTATGCGAGCCCTTCTTTTATGATGTAGTTTTCTCAAGTATATTTTTTCAGTTTACAATGGGTCCCCTCTTTTAATTTATTTAGAGAGCATCACCTGTGCTGGAGGAGGGTCAGATGTGGGTCAGCACAATCCTCATGGCTTTTAGACCTCTAGGGGGTGTTAAGGAAAGGAATGAGTTTGTTGCTCAAAATAGTAACAACGTTCTGAGATGCTCATGAGGCTCTAGAAAGTCCCATGAGGGAATATATATAGTATAACTGTCAGTCACATGGCAAGATATAGCAGTACATGTATGGATGATTCATTGAAAGGGCATGACCTCATGCTCATTATGCTTAGCAGGTTAATATTAAGCAGATGCTCAATATACGGTGACTTAAAGTACGCTAATGGCAGAAATAGTCCCCCTGGAGTGACCTGGGATTAAGTGCTTTGCCTAATGGGTACCAGCATACTTTAGCATGACAGTGATCATAGTAACTGTCCAGACACTGAGATTTATAGGTTTTTTATAGACAAAATACATGCTATGGTCAACTCGTTACTGTATTGCCATACGATGCTTTAAGATATTATATCTTATATTAGATTTTATATAAGATATATCTTATTTATATCTTATTATATCTTAAATTATATCTTATATTAGAAACTGAATTGGATGGTATTAGATAATTAAAGGGATAATTGAACCAGAAATTAAAATGATCTGCTAGTTTACTCATCCTCATTTCATCATCTATATAAGATGTATAGGTGACTTTTATTTCTAAAGGAAGATTATTAAGGAAGATTTTAATCAGAAATTTTAATCCTTTTTTATTCATGCAATTTCAATCACTGCCATTTAAAATAAAAACACATATACATGCAAAACTGCGGCTCCTGAAGATTTTAGAAGGGGAAAAAATTATATTAAATAATAAAATGTTATATAAATATTATATTTAAAAAACAATGTTAATTGCATTGAGGGGATCAGTTGGCATTTCTGTGTGGAGTTTGCATGTTCTCCTTGTGTTTGTGTGGGTTTATTCCAGGTGCTCTGGTTACCCCCACAAGTCCAAAGACATGCGCTATATTGGGTAAGCAAAATTGTCCGTAGTGCATGTGTGTGAATGAAAGCGTATAGGTGTTTCCCAGTGATGGGTTGCAGCTGGAAGGGCATCCAATGTGTAAAACATATACTGGATAAGTTGGCGGTTCATTTTGCTGTGGCGACCGCTGATTAATAAAGGGACTAAGCCGAAAAGAAATTTAATTAATTAGAAATACTGGCTTTTGATATACATCAAACAAACATCTTTCCGCAACAAAAAGTTTGCACTCCATACTGGAGAAAATTTACACTCAGGACAATTTTCCAATGCTGTGAAAATAATAATATTTAGACCAGTAATTTCACTAAATAAGTTATGAATGTATCCTCAGGAGCCATGAATATTAATTCTGTTTTGCCAATATGTATTTTTAAATTCTGCTGACCATTAATTTGCATTTCTCAGCGAACATGATTTTAGCTACAATTCGTATGAATTCTGCTGAATAAAACGAGTGACTTGCTCTAAAGAATAAATTACAGCAAATTTTAATTTTGTTTAATATTTTTTAATTGCTTCAAGTAATATTGAAAAATATCCATTTAAAAATACAGTTAAATAATTCATTGCATTTATATAGCAATTTTCAGGGCTCTCAAGGTGCTTTACAGATTTGAGGGGGAAAATCTTCTCAACCACCATCAGCAGCATTCCTGGATCAAATCAAACGCAAGTGCAGGTTGCCAGATTGAGGACCAAAAAATAAGTCTGACGATCGAGGCTAAAAACTGGTTTAAATTGTGTTCTAAATAAAATAAATAAATAAGGTTTTGTCCTAACCAACATCTTGAATTGATATATTAGAAACAGCTTCTATTTTGTTTATTCAGTGTTAAATGCAAACAATTTGAGTTTGAATGCCATTTTACATGACATTTATTCCCATACTACTGAAAGCAGCAGCAGATTCACCACAGATTTTGAAAATAAAATAAACCGTTTAAAATTAAACTTTAAAACTGTGAGTCAAAACCAACACATATCAGTGATTCATTTGAGAATGTTAAAGAGGTTTAATATGTATTAATTAGATTATAAAGCTTACCATTTCATGAGTGAGTGCATATTCTGTGCTTTTGAATGGCTGTATTTAAATTTCTGTCGTGTTTTATCTGGTGTAAACAGCCAAATTGCCCATCACTGCAAATCTCCTCACGTAGCGTGTTTATGGGGTTACAACCTGCTCACCTAATATTTATGTTCGTAATATTTATATTATTTGCTAATTAACAACCTCATGTGGAACTCTGAATCTGCGTCTCATTTCGGAGTCTGCTACTGTCTTATGGAGGTCGCATTTTGGTCACGAGCGCATATTTTCAGAGCCTTTCTGAATGAATGAAATACGCTCTTTACCATTAAGGCAACCGGGGTTGCTGAAATATAATTGGCTAAACTGGCAATGGGCGAGTTGAAAGAACCAAAACAAAGACACCCTTTCCGGCACTGAACGCCCATTTTTAAAGCAGAAAAACTGACTTCAGCATTGTTTTTCACATAAACAAGAATGTTCACGTGGCATGTTTCTTAAATATCTGCAAACATATTATGGTATTTTTATGCTTTAGAAGAGTGAAAAACTTACATACAGCCCCTTTAATAAGAACAGAACTGTAAATAAAGTGCTGCTGCAAATCTTAAGCAAATGAATGTGCACACAATAGCTAACATCACAGGAAAGATGTTTGATATCACTTCCAACACCATTTTTACAACTACTTAAGAAAAAACACTCAGAAGTCCAGCCAACAGAAGACAGAACCAGTGCAAATGCTTATTATAAGTCAAATTTTATCATCTGTTGGTGTGAACACTAATTTGATTATAGCTATTTATCTTTAGTTATTACTCGGATTACTCTCATTAAAAATGAGCTTTTTGATTGTTTCTCATACAATAATGAGACACGATAATCCAGAACACCAAAAGTAATGCTCATAAATTCAGTGCTCACATAATCTAAGAACAAGACACCAAAATGCCAATGTGATATCATAAGCATTTCCACACTCAGACTGTCCAGCAGCAATAAACAACTCTATTCCAAGCTAAAAATATGTCTTTCATCCAAATGCCCCCTGATGTCATTCTCTGACCCGTCTGTTTTCATACAGTGCTTTTCCCACTCCCTCAGCCTGTCAGTCTCTTACAGTGAGGAATGCCGTCTGCCATTCCACAGGAGCTTCTTGGAATTCCAAGAGCCTGGGAATCAGGACAACTGGGGCGACCCGTGCTGTCACACACTGTCTGCTTTGATGGTAACCAGAGAACTAGCCAAATCGATAAACCCACAGAGAATTCTTGAGCAGAGGGCAAACAGAGGTTTACACATCATGTCATTTTATTAACACAGATGAAAAATTAACTCTGTAATTATGAACAGTGCTGGGTAGTGACTGATTAGGGATTACACAATTAGATCAAGTAATTGTATATTGTAAATTATATTACAGTATATTATGTCTTAAAAATTTTTAATCAGATTACAGTTACTTTTTATTGGTTACACAATATTTGACGAATTATTTTTAAACAAAATTATTCCAATAATTCACCCTTATTTCAAATCTGGAAGACTTTTTGTAATGATTATCAGCAGGCTAAAGACTGTAGATCGCTAACAAACCGGCATTAGATGGACTACATATTCCGTCATGCACTTTATACACACCTGTTCCTGTTTCATTTTCACACACAGCCGGAGGATTGTTATGGACTGATTACATGGACTTTAAATACAGCGTACACACACAGATCTGTGCTGAGTCTTGTTTAACTGTACTGTGACATTACGATGCGTTTCCCTTGCCCTGCTTTGCCATGTTTTGACCATTGCTTTGTTTTTGTTTTTTTACGTTGCTTGTTGCCTGTATTGGCTCTTTGCCTTTTTAATGACCACAACACTGGATTGCCTGTATACATCTGTTTGACCGTGTTGACTGTTTCCTGCCTGACCAGTCTTGTAATAAACTGCACGTGGATCCTCAACCCCGCTGTCCAGCTTCTCTTCATATTTTACTTTATGTAATTCCATCATTGTGTTAGCAAGCAAATTGATGATGTAATTTCCAAACTAAAATATTAGAAGTGTTCACATGCATGCTCCTGGTTTTTTATGTTGCCCAATGGTCACAAGCCATGCAGATAAATGAATACAGTAGGATACCGTTCAAGGGTTTTATTTCCATAGCATCTGCTTTTTTCCTTTCTTTGACATTTTTAGTAAATCATACACGTTTATAATTTAATTATCTTTTCATCAACTCACAAACCCTCTGCAGTTTTTAAAAACAGTTTTGGAAATTCTGTTATAATATTGTTTTGACATAGGTTAGCAGAATGGAAGAGATTTTCTTTTTCTTTTCTTTTTTTTTAATGCCGTACACAATAATATGTAACACTTTATAATATCTACACACTTTGAGTTATTTATTAATTGTTTTTATTAATGTAGAGATAATGCTTGACAAATAATAAATTATTCATTCATTCATTCATTTTCTTTTCGGCTTAGTTCCTTTATTAATTAGGGGTCACCACAGCGTAATCAACCATCAACCGTTCCAGTATTTGTTTTACACAGAGGATGCCCTTCCAGCTGCAACCCATCACTGGGAAACACCTATACACTCTCATTCACACACATGCACTACGAACAATTTTGCTTACCCAATATAGCGTATGTCTTTGGACTTGTGGAGGTAACCGGAGCACCTGGAGGAAACCCACACAAACACGAGGAGAACATGCAAACTCCACACAGAAATGCCAACTGACCCAGCTGAGGCTCGAACCAGCGACCTTCTTGCTTTGAGGCGATCGTGTTACGGACTGCAACACTGTGTCACCCAAATGATGAATAAACTATTTGCTAATGCTTATTAAATGATTCATAGTGTGTAGTTTTTATAAAGTGTTACCCAGTAAAAATTGTCAAAAGTAATATGAAACTAATCTCAAAGTGCATAATCTGATCTGTGTAATCATGCTATTTACTTTAATTGTCAATGTAATTAGATATCATTAACAGACTACAACCCATAAAGGTCACACTTTATGATGGTTCGTTTGTTGAATTTAAGTTACATTGCATCTACATGCCAAATAATTCTCATTAGATTATAAGTAGACTGTTAGGTTGGGGTTAGGGTTAGTAAAGGTTGACATTTACTTTGAAAGTTAGTCAGTTAAATGTCTGTTGAAGGAGCATATGAGAAGATATTAAGCAGACAATCAACTAATACTCTAATGGACCATCAAAATAAAGTGTTACCCTTGTAAATGATCTACCAGCACCGATTAAAAGGTATAAAATGTCACATTAGCATGGCTTCAAGATTACCTTTTATTTTTTGTCAGATTACAATCATTTTGTCACAAACATTATGATCTAGGGTTTGATCCAGCTCCATCTAAAAGCCTCTAAATCTGAACAACTAATAATGAACAAAAAAAAAAAACTTTTCAAATCTTGGTAAAAATTACTTTAGCATACCTTTCCCATCCCAGGGCTGTCCTTAACCTTTGCCCCTGCCCTGAGGAGACACGGGGGTACAGCTGGGGGTGAGAGCTGCAGGGCGGCACTGAAGCCATCAGTGTAGAAGAACGGCTCTTCTGGGTCAGGAGGAGATGGCGGAAGGGGCTGAGGCTTCTTCCGTTTGGAGAGGTTCAGCTTCTGGGCAGCCCTGCATAATGGCAAACAGAAAGTTAGACAAAAAGAAGTCACTTGTTCTTCCTGCACTCAAAAAAGTCAATAAGCCACTTGCTCGATTTGCAAAATACTAATGTCCTATGTCAAAGAATGAAAAGAGTTTAGTTCTGCTAAATGATTCGTTCTAGTTGTTTGAAACTAAATGAACAAACAAATAAATTAATTAGATGAGAACTTGTTGATTGAATGACATTTAAGCTCTTCATATAAACAGCTCTCTCTGGTGAGTTACTGTGCGCCTCCATTACAGTAGGTGGCGGTATGCACTTATAAGCTAGTTCACATGCCCACCAATAAAATCACAATAGAATGAGTCACAACGCATGCTTAGTTTAACAGACTGAATTTTTGGACTTTTGCAGTTGTGGTGTTCCATATATATGAACAACTTGTTCTTGGCACAAGTAACTTGGAGACAAAAATGCACTTGGAGTTCCATTTACATGTTGACATTTAAATTTTTGCACTGTTCCCTTCAAACAAGCTACTGTTTGATCAAAACTGATGTAATGATTGAATGAAGAAGATGCACATTTGTAGCCGGACAGAAGCTCTCCTAGACAGCGGTTACGACACTGTTCCTTTAAATAGAGTGTTTTCTTTTGTGTTACTATTTTACAGCTTAAAAAAAGCTATTAACAAATGCTTTTATTATAGTTTCGTTTATTTGTGTCAATGTATAAATGTTACTTTTTTGTCTCAAGCCATGATTTAACTTAACTGCCAAAAAGATACTTTGAGACATATTGTGTAAGGACGTGAAGCAAAATAGCTATATTGGCAATTTGGTGAAATCACAGCGAGTTTGCTGCAAGTTAAGAACTTCAGTGCTGCCATTTAAGTCTAATCTAATCGAAGCACAAAAATATATTTTAATAACCATACTGTTAGGGAAGCAGACGGACAAGTTAGGTGAGTATATAATGAAAGATGTTTATTACAGCAGAGGAGCATACGAGGATAACAAAGGGGATGTAATTGTAGTAATGTTGAGATGGTATTCCTTCTTCGGAGTAGGATGGATGACAGACACTGAGGGAGACCGAATGCACACACCAGAGGGCTTGAGGGGAAGACAGACTGAAGACACACTCGATACAGACAGGACACCGGGAACACTGGACAGACTGGAACGAGACAGAGATCAAGTAAGTTCAAGCGATTAGAGAAATGTGATAGTGACTACCAGGAGGTACTCGCTATGAGTCCGCTTCGTGGGAACGAGACCGGACACTGACTGAAGTGAGGTGTGTGCTTATATAGTGAATGGAAGTGATTGGGTGCAGCTGTGCGTGGTTAATACTCAGGTGACGGTGATCGTTGCGTGATGCTGGTGGAAGAGCCTGGCCAATCCGTGACATTACCCCCCTCCCCAGGGCCCGCTCCTGAGGGCCTAGACCGTCGACGCCGTGGTGGTCTACCTCGTCCACGAGGTGCTGGGAACTCGGGGTGATTGGAGTGGAACTCCTCCATGAGTGCGGGATCTAATATATCGGATCTGTGGACCCAAGACCTCTCTTCTGGACCATATCCTTCCCAGTCTACGAGGTATTCCAGATGACCACCACGACGTCGGGACCGTAGAATGTCCTTGACCTTGTATATGGACCCTTCTTCTGAAATCAGTGGGAGAGGGGGTTCCTCTTCATGGCCAGGCTCTGTGGAAGGAATCAGAGGGTCGTGAAAGGGTTTGAGGAGTGACACGTGGAATGTGGGGTGAATTCTGTATTGTGGTGGTAGCTGTAACTTATAGGTGACTGGGTTGACCTGTTCCAGGATGGTGAAGGGACCAACAAATCTGGGACTAAGTTTTCGGGAGGGCAGTCGCAAGCGGATGTCTCTGGTGGAGAGCCAAACTTTCTGCCCCGGAGCATAGGCAGGTCCAGGAATCCTCTTCTTGTCTGACACCTCCTTGGCTCGGCGAACTGCCCTCTGGAGATGGTGATGAGCATCGTCCCAGACCCTCTCGCTCTCCCGGAACCAGTAATCCACTGCGGGGACGTCAGAAGGTTCGCCATCCCAGGGAAAGAGTGGAGGTTGGAAGCCCAGAATACACTGGAATGGCGTAAGTCCGGTGGTAGGTTGCCGCAGGGAATTCTGGGCGTATTCCGCCCAGCCCAGGAACTGGCTCCAGGAGTTCTGATGACCGTGACAGAAGGTCCTGAGGAACCGCCCCACTTCTTGAATTTTCCTCTCAGTCTGGCCGTTGGTCTGTGGGTGATAGCCAGACGAGAGGCTGACGGTCACACCTAGGAGTCTAAAAAAGGCTTTCCATAGTCTGGATATGAATTGGGGTCCTCGGTCCGAGACTATGTCTTCAGGTAGCCCAAAACATCGAAAGACATGGTTAAATAGGTTTTCAGCAGTTTCTAGGGCTGTGGGTAGACCCTTCAGAGGAATCAGACGACAGAATTTGGAAAATCGATCTACAATGACTAATATGCAAGTATTACCTTCAGACGATGGGAGGTCTGTCATGAAGTCAACTCCTAGGTGTGACCAGGGGCGGTTTGGGATGGGCAAGGGATGGAGTTTTCCTACAGGTAGATGACGAGGACTCTTTGACATGGCACATTCTCTACAGCCTTGGATGTATCTCCTCACATCCCTCGCCATGTTCGGCCACCAGAAGCGTTGGGATAGCAGCGAGAGGGTGTTGTTGGCCCCGGGATGCCCTGTGCCCAGAGAGGTATGACTGGAGTGAATGAGATCTACCCGTTGATTTTCAGGGATGAATCGTCGATTGGGGGGACAGCCCGGCGGAGTTCTGGACTCTGGGGTGGCGACAACTGTTGGAGCAGACCAGGTGATGGGACAGACAGTGATCTGATCTGGGAGAATGTTGGCCGGGGTCTCACTTGTTTCCTGTTGGTCATGGATTCTGGAGAGTGCATCCGCCCGGATGTTTTTGGATCCTGGTCGATATGATATGGAGAACTGAAATCTGGAGAAGAATAAGGACCACCGGGCTTGACGAGGACAGAGTCTTTTCGCTTCTTTAAGGTACTGTAAGTTTTTATGGTCGGTAATCACCTGGAATGGGTGTTTAGCTCCCTCCAACCAGTGTCGCCACTCCTCCAGGGCGAGCTTGATGGCTAGAAGTTCACGGTTCCCGATGTCATAGTTCTTTTCCGCCGGGCTGAGCTTACGGGAGAAGTAGGCGCATGGATGGAGTAGTGAGGGATTCCCATGGAGCTGGGACAAGATGGCTCCTACTCCGGTGGTCGATGCATCCACCTCGACCACGAAAGGTAAGTCGGGATTGGGGTGAGTCAGGAGTGGAGCCTGCGTGAAGGACTTCTTGAGTCTTTGGAAGGCTGCGACCGCTTCGGGTGACCAGGATAGTGTTTTGGGTTGATTCTTTAGGAGGTTGGTAAGTGGAGCGGTGATAAGACTGTAATTGTTGATGAAACGGCGATAGAAATTGGCAAACCCTAGGAATCGTTGGAGTTCTTTGATGGTTTTTGGTTCAGGCCAGGAGATGACGGAAGTGACCTTCCCCTCGTCCATGCGAACCCCTTTTCGGTCAATGATGTATCCGAGGAACTGGACAGATGGTAAGTGAAATGAGCACTTCTCAGCCTTGAGGTACAGTTTATGGTTCCGTAGGGTTTGTAGGACCTCCGCAACGTGGTGGCGATGTTCGGCCTCACTCCGGGAGTAAATCAGGATATCATCAATATAGACAATGACGGAGATATGGAGGAACTCCCGGAGGACTTCGTGTATGAAGTTCTGGAATACGGAGGGGGCGTTGACCAGACCATAGGGCATGACCAGATATTCGTAGTGTCCAGTAGGGGTCACAAACGCCGTCTTCCATTCGTCCCCCTCGCGTATTCGTACCAGATTGTAGGCGCTGCGGAGGTCCAACTTAGTGAATATCCGGGCAGATCGGAGTTGTTCCAGGGCCGCAGGGACGAGAGGAAGTGGGTACCTGAACTTGATGGTACCTTGGTTTAGAACTCGGTAATCTATACATGGCCGCAGCCCTCCATCCTTCTTGGCCACGAAGAAGAAGCTTGAAGCAGCGGGTGACGTGGACTGGCGAATATACCCCTGACTCAGAGCCTCCTGAATGTACTCCTCCATGGCCTTAGTTTCTGGAAGGGACAACGGGTAGATCCTACCTCTGGGCATAGGAGCATCAGGAAGCAGGTCAATGGCGCAGTCCCATGGCCGATGTGGAGGTAGCTGGGAAGCTCTCTTGGGGCAAAATACGTCCTCGTATGAGGAGTAGATCTTCGGGATCTGGATGGATTGTTTCTCAACTGGACTTTCGACAGACGTGACATAGACATTTATGGGTCTCTGGATCTGCAAGGGTAGGTCAGGAAAACAGCTGGAGACGCATTCTTTACCCCATCTTTTGATTTCTCCGGTGCCCCAAGAGAGGATGGGATCATGCTTCACCAGCCACGGGCGCCCTAAGATGATGTCCATTGATGCTCCCTCCAGAACCAGAAATTGAATTTCTTCTTTATGAAGTAACCCTACTCTGAGGGTGACGGGTTCACATTTACGATGGATACGTGCCTGGGAATGGATATCGGTGGTTATAGGTTGAATCTGGTAGACGTGCGTCGAGGCTTCGGTGTGGAGCTGGAGGCGGCGACAGAGGGCGTGCGAGATGAAATTTCCGGCTGACCCGGAGTCGATGAGAGCCGTGACTGAAATGGAGACAGAATGGGCAGTTAACTGAACATTGGTGGTGAGAGGGTGCATTTTTTCAACGGGAGAACTGAACACACTCACCAATGAACGTACTGGACGAATGGGACAGTCCAGCCTGACATGTCCTTCGGCACCACAGTACATACACAGACCCCGGGTCAGCCTCCTCTGTCGCTCAGTAATCGTAAGTCTACCAGACTCGACAATCATAGGTTCTGGTTCTGGAGGGACGACTGGCTCTGGCGGACGAAGGAGTGCTTGTGAGATTGATGGGAGATCATGCTGGTAGATCTTCAGACGATCAGAACATCGAAGTGATTGTTGGATGAATTTTTCCAACCCCATAGTATCGTCGAGGGCTGCCAGCTGTAACCTCAGATTGGGCTCCAATCCGAGCCGGTAAGTTGTTAGGAGAGATCGCTCATTCCATCCACTAGCAGCAGCCAGAGTCCGAAACCGGAGCGCATAGTCCTGGGTGGACATGGCTCCCTGCTTCAGATGATATAGTTGTTCTCCGGCTGCTACTTCTCCATCTGTACGACCAAAGACCTCCTTGAAATATGTGGTAAAGTTATGAATGGAATTGGTTACCGGCCCAGCTTGCTGCCAGATGGTTTCAGCCCACCGGAGAGCCGACCCAGAGAGAAGGGAGATGATGAAGGCAATTTTGGACCGATCTGTGGGGTATAAATCTGGTTGCATTGTGAATATCAGAGAACATTGTAATAGAAAGCCATTGCACTCCTCCGCCCCGCCAGAGTAGGGCGCTGGTCGAGCCATGGGACTGGATGAGTGGGTGGACGGTGAAGAAGTGCTCGGTGCTGGTGGTGCTTCGGGAAGTGGAGTAGCTGGCATTAAAACTCTCTTCAGGGAGTCCACCAACTCCTGAATGGGATCCGGAGTGCTCATGCTGTAAACTGCTGTAGGTCCGGTCTTCTGTTAGGGAAGCAGACGGACAAGTTAGGTGAGTATATAATGAAAGATGTTTATTACAGCAGAGGAGCATACGAGGATAACAAAGGGGATGTAATTGTAGTAATGTTGAGATGGTATTCCTTCTTCGGAGTAGGATGGATGACAGACACTGAGGGAGACCGAATGCACACACCAGAGGGCTTGAGGGGAAGACTGACTGAAGACACACTCGATACAGACAGGACACCGGGAACACTGGACAGACTGGAACGAGACAGAGATCAAGTAAGTTCAAGCGATTAGAGAAATGTGATAGTGACTACCAGGAGGTACTCGCTATGAGTCCGCTTCGTGGGAACGAGACCGGACACTGACTGAAGTGAGGTGTGTGCTTATATAGTGAATGGAAGTGATTGGGTGCAGCTGTGCGTGGTTAATACTCAGGTGACGGTGATCGTTGCGTGATGCTGGTGGAAGAGCCTGGCCAATCCGTGACACATACATGGACAAGATCGAAACTTGTTGATGTAACAAAGAGGAATTTTGAGTTGAAGTGCTTTAATGACATTGAGTCAATAAGAATAAACTCAATCAGATAAACACAACCCAAACATATTAATTAAATTAGCTGCAAAGAAGTTAGTAAGAATATACTTAGAATGAAAGCCTTTTTTTGTTTAAGATTGAAAATAATCTACAAATATAAGCAGTATAACGTTAGCAAATATTCCAACATTGCCCACACTACTGAGAGCAGCATTTAGATGAATAACTAAATGTGCAAAATGCACAAAACCACTAAAAGAAGGTCACATCTAATATTATGCTATTGCCACAGACCAATAGTCCTTCAATTATTTTTTTTTTACCAGCCAATTTGCTTAGTTAAACTCTTTTAAACTTTAAAAAAATAGACCCCAACTGTCTTAAAGATGACCTATTCTAAAACAACTTAAATTATGCTACCAAAATAAACAAAGGTTTCAGGGATTTGGAGAAAAAAAAAAACTCGAGGTTAAGTAAATAATAACAGAATCATTATTTTTGGGTGATCTAACTCTTTAAATCTGAAATGGTGTTGTTAGAAGCATACAGTAAATGACTCAGAAAGTGAACATCTTTTTTTATTTTTATTTTGTTCATTTTGTTTTGGATTACAGTTAGACTCAAGGATAGGCTAAAAATCTGCAGAAATCTGCAGATTATAACTGTCTAAATAGCCAAAAGTATGGATTTGGCTTCCAATTGACCTTTCACAACTCATACTATGTCCAATATATTTTTAAATCATTTCTGGAAAGTCGACATGTTGATTTCAGACAGTAGCAGAAAGAAATGTCTGCAATGTGCATTCAAATGATCTATTCAGGATTTATAAGTGCCTCGAAATGAAGTAAACAAAATAATGATTATCAGATATGACTAGGCCCACACAGAATCTGGGCATGCAGAAATCTGCAGATTTCTGCAGATTTTTAGCCTATCCTTGAGTCTATTTATTAACTTGTGTAAATGTGTGTAAACTTACATTTATTCAGCTTTTAAATGAATTCCAGTATTATTATTATTAAGAAATATGAAAATGTTCACATGATTTATTTACAATACAGTTTGTAAAGTAATATTTTCTGTCTTTTGGTAGATATATTATATGGGATACTTGCTTTGTTTACCAAATAAATTGATCTAATTGGATTTGCATTGTAAACATTAAATAAAAGTTATTAAAGGTATTATTTTTTTATTTCATATATTAAGATTTCAGTAATAATACTCCCAAAATCATTCCGCGTAAATCTGCAGATTTTTTACAAAATTCTGCACAGAAATAGCTAAAAACGTCCACAGATTCTGTCTGGCCCTAGATATGACCTGCAGATTACAGAGTAAGCCGGTCTACCACATGATAATGCAAATGACACAGAGAATATACATCACTTATCTTTGTGGATACAAAAAAAATTGAACTAACAAACTAACCGCACACTTTATGGAAACTTTTGAAACCGATTTTATGACAATAATAAACAAATTGTATATTCCCCAACCCACCTGAGAACCTGCTGTCTTCTTTGCAATTCCAAGAACTTTTTCACAAATTTTCTGTACTGTTAATGTACTGAACTAACTTCACAGAATAAAATGCTTGTCAGGTAAAATGGAAGCAACAACAACACGATAGCAACAGGCAGTATATAATGTTGGAATTATGACTGGTAAGACCACCTGTCAATCAAACTCTCGAAAAAGATCCACATTATAATATTACACCGAGCAAAGACGTTTTCAAAAACAGCATGCTTCTAACAGTTTGTGGCACACACTTTTCTTGGACAGATAGTGAAATCAATGTATAAATGTTTTGAACACCTTTGGGATGAATTGGAACAGTGAGTCAGACCTCATCATCAGCCAACAGCAATGCCTGACCTCACTCCTGTAAAAACCCTGCATACAACATCTAGCAGGAAAGCCTTCCCAGAGGAGCACAACCTTTTAGGAAGGACAGGATCCCTATTAATAAGTGCTCAACAAGCACATATTGCTGGGGTGTTTGGTTGTGTGTGTGCTTTGGGCCATACATGTGTGCTAATGGTAAAAAAAAAAAAAAAAAGCTGCAACTGTGTGTGTTTTCCAGTTCACATTCGTGTCTTTCAGCCTGTTAGCATGCGAGGTAGAAGGGCTTGAGGAGAAAATCTTGAGCTCATTAAATGCCTCACTCTTCCTCACATCCTTTCTCTCTCTCTCTCTCCCACCAACTCCTTCAGCACAGGCTCTTCAGGGGTGAAAAATCACAGAGAACACTGTGTAATTACAGCCTCCATGAAGGACACAAGAGGAGGCCCCCACAGGAAATGTGCATGCACTGTGCATTAAAAGGTGTGAGGGGATAGGTCTGCAAACACGTACAGATTACAGTAAGAAATTAACACTGCGCATCATAATCTTCTGCATGTTAAAATGGGGGACAGACAATAACATTATGTAAATTTACTGCCACTACATATATCTTGCCAGCTGTGAAACCATATGTATTATTTTTCTTTATGCATAAACAATTAGAATTATTACAAGAGACAAATATATTAAATATTTCTTTAATATAAAAATATACTTTGACCGGTAGGAAATTAACAAAAATAAAAAATATATAAAAACTCAACTAAAATGGGACAGAAATCACTATTAAATAATCATTTGGGGGCAAACAGTTAAAGAATAACTGCAGATATAAAATCCATGACACAAAGAATATGTACGTAATCAAAACTAGACAAAATATATTTTGTATATACTATATTTAATTTATATAATTTATGATACAAGATAACAAATTTGGATAAGTAAAAAAAATAATATTTCTTTCTTACAATGAGACTCTATATACACTTATGGCACATTAATACTTACAATTTAAGTCAGAATTATTAACCCCCCCTGTATTATTAGCCCCCTGTTCATTTTTCCTCAATTTCTGTTTAATGGAGAGATTTTTTCAACACATTTCTAAACATAACAGTTTTAATAACTCATTTATAATAACTCATTTATTTTATTTTTGCCATTATGACAGTAAAAAATATTTTACTAGAAAACTTTCAAGACACTTCTATACAGCTTAAAGTGACATTTAAGGCTTAACTAGGTTAATTAGGCAGGTTGGGGTAATTAAACCATTGTTATACAATAACTTGCCTGTTCTGTAGACCAGTGTTTCCCAACCCTGTTCCTGGAGGCACACCAACAGTACATATTTTGGATGTCTCCATTACCTGACCCATTCATTTCAGGTTTTGGAGTCTCTTCTGATGTTATGATAAGATGATTCAGGTGTGTTTGATTAGGGAGAGGTTGAAAATGTGGACTGTTGGTGTGCCTTCAGAAACAGGGTTGGAAAACACTACTGTAGACTATCGAAAAAATATATAGCTTAAAAAGGCTAATAATTTTGACCTTAAAAAAAATTAAATGGCTTTTATTCTAGCCAAAATAAAACAAATAAGACTTTCTCCAGAAGAAAAAATATTATCAGACATACTGTGAAAATTTCCTTGCTCTGTTAAACATCATTTGGGAAATATTTATTAAAGAAAAAAAAATTCAAAGGGGGATAATAATTCTGACTGAATACAACTGAATACAATGCACAATTCTCATAATACGAGCAATTCCATTCAAATGTCAACCATGCCATGAAAAAAAGTTTGCACCAAAATAGCAGAATATACTTAAAAATGTCTCTGTTAATGTTTTCAAAGAAATTTCACAAGTGCCAATTTCTCATCTGTGTCATTCTAAACAGAGAGACGTTACATCCATAACAAAGCTTTTTCCTCATAAATGCAAAAAATGTAAAATAAAATAAAATCAATCGTTTTACTCTATAGAGAACCAACATTTATCCTTTTGATTATCATTGTTTCTTTTGGGTTGTGCAGTTTATTACACAGAATTCCCACTAAATATATTTTATCCTGTAAACTCGCTAACTTTTTTTGGTCAAATCCATTATGCATGTTTATTTTCCTTATTTAAAGTATAAAAAATGTTTACAGATTGATATTTTTCTGCTCCCGTAACTCTGTGGTTAGTTGTTTTGGAAAATATAAACCGATGTTTCAATATAATGTTAACATATATTTCTCTGTGAATTCATATTTTGAGATTTTACTACAAATGTCACATCCATAACACAGGAATTGCTCGTATACATTATTTCATTAAAAGTATGATATAGTCTGAAGTCTAAAAGATACTACTATAGTCTGAAGCACACACACATTATTATTAAATAACATATTATATTAAATTATTATTTTATATTATTTATTATTTTAAAATAATTGCATAAAAAGGTATAATTAGGTAGGTAGATAAACAAATAAATACCTAAACAAACATCCCCCCCACACACACACACACCACACACACACAAATACACAGCAATGAAATAACCAGCATGGCATTTTATTACTTACTTACCAAAGCCAATTTTTTTTCTCATCTGGCATTTAACAAGTGTTAATTTTGGACCCTGGGTGTGAATGAAAGAGATGTACTGAGAGAGGGAAAAAAAGAAGAGCTCGTAATAGGGGACATAAGAGGTTACAAAAAATACTTGAGTGAGAGGAGGAGGGATTTATTAATGTTAACCCACCTATAGACAAAGCCTCTTCTCTGCCTCCTCCTTCTCCACACACACATACACCTATTCAAACACTCACACTCATCCAGTGCCTCCTCTAACATAAAGAGCAGACCCACACCCACACGTGAAGCAGAGAGCTGCAATCACTGCGTCTGCCTGAGCGACAAATGCTTTTCAAGCTTTTTCTGAAGCACAGCACAGTCACAAACACACACATACACATAAAAGATTGAGATATCAGACAGAAGCGAAGAGAGGTGAATGACCAGAGTGGGAGAAAAGCAGCATGGTAGAGTGAGCTGCGATACGCAAGGCTGGGTTTGATCCAGATGCACCCACCTGTTAAATCTCCCTGCCCTGCAGTGAACAGTCTCCCTTGGGGTTCACCGCTAGTTTTAATGCAGGTGAGCTTTCAGGGTTGCAAGTTGCAACCAAGAGCAAACCAATGTAACTGTATACACTAAAGCACTTTTGCAACCTTAATGATGGAGTGAACAATGGAGCAGCACATTAGAGGAACAGTTCAGCTAAATTAAAACTATATTAACCATCATGTTGAACAAAACACACAGAATCAATCAATACAAACTATACATATGTAAATATTTATGGTGTTTTTCCTATTTAGTTAATCACTCAGTGTTGTTTTAGACCCCACCGACTTTCATAGTATGGACAAAAGCATTTAAAACATCCTTAAAAATAGCTTAAATCTATTTACACTCTATATTTTGTTCCCAAAGTCCTTATTGGATCAGTGTGGGATTTTGATGGACATATTTAAAACTAGACATACTGTATGCTGATATTCAATAAAAGCGTGATAATGAACATGCACAAAAGAAAGTCACACAGCATTGGACTGCAGTGATGCTGAGCACATGATGACAAAATTGACATCCTATCCAAAGCTGTTCTAGGATTGAAATTAAGAGCACCAGTTGAACCACAAACCCAGACGCTTGCAATATGAAACAAAAAAATAAAACAACAACTTGAAAGAGTGGACTATACTCACAGTTCTCTCCAATCCATTATCTCAGTTCAGAGGTCATACCAGCACAGCGGTGAGAAAAGCAGCTTTTTAACTTGTTCATTCCAGACCCTGGTAAGAGCACTCCACGGTTGCCGGCACATGTGAGAGCGAGGCGGGGCGGGTGCGCAGGGCGGGCAGGAGACTGGGGGCTAAAGGAGTCTGCTGGAGGACGGGGCGATGTGATTACTGTCACTGTCATCAGGGGTCCATTCATGCAAATTCCCAGATGAGGAAGTGGATACAGGTGCGACGAGAGGAGAGGGGCGAGAAGCAGATGTCAGAAACACGCATGATGACCCCCAAAAGTTTTCTGCAGAAAAGACGAGCTCCTGCAGTGAAGCATCTTCTTTATTTCCACAAATCCGAAGGGTCAAATTTCCAAAGTTCCTCCTGTCAGAAGGTGAGGGGTTTGTATCCTAAAGCTGCGATTAACTTTTCATCTCTCTTTTCCAGTTTTCCTCCAAGGTATCCCTCACACCTCTGCATTGAGGATGGGCGGGGGTATGGCATCCCTTTCTGCTGCGCTCCTTCCCTCCACTTTCCCAATGACGGAACTCCCAGGGAAGGCAGTGGAAATGGCAAATCCCCTGGGATGATGATGGGGGGAAAAAAAAGTGGAATCCTGCTTGTGCTGTTGCTGGGAAACCCTGGCAGAAGTCCAGCGGTCCTCTCCGTCTACTCTCAGCGTCTCTCTTTCTCAATCTGGGGAGTTGCTCTCACCTTCTCGCTCTCGCTTTGCTGCACTCACTCTCTCTCTCTCTCCTCAGCCCAGCCCCCTTCCCATTCTCCTCCCAGACAGAGTGTCAGTACACAGCTGCTGTGCAAAGCGCCACTGATAGCAGCATGCTCCTCACACACACACACACATTTTCTCTTTCAATCACACCAACACACTTCACTGACGTGCAAAGCATGCACTTTCACACACACTGGCATGAATACTTCATGAGTGTCGAGGAGCCCCCTTTCCTCGTTCTGCTGGACTTCAAAGAGACTGGGTTAGTGTGTGTGAAACAGGAGCAAGGAAACACGGTATAATAAGTGTCTTCCTGCTCATACACATGTGTCAGTCTGTTTCCTATTATTAACATAACAAAAAAGAGACCAAAAAGCTCAGTGAAACCTGAAAAGGATGATATTGTGACAGTTGAGTGATTATTAAAAAGGAAGCGTTGTTGTTCAAAATTTTCCAAATCTCTTGGGGTCAATCAGTAAAAGTCAGTGGGGTCTAAAATTTCAATACTGAACTGACTGAAACTGGACAACAACAGTATTCTGTAGAGCTTCTTTATGCACTTTTACAAATAAAAGTTAATTACAAAAGCTTTTCAGACATTTGTACCTAAAGGGGATGTTTATCCCCAGCAAAGTCCCATAAAGGCAAGTCATTTCACTTGCTGGCCATCTTTGATACGCCTCTCGGGCAGTGTGCTCAGGCATTCTGTCTGACTAGGGAAAAATTAAATACTCCAAAACTGTTTGCCAAGCTCATGATTACATTATATATTTGGAACCACCAATGCAATTAAACAACAACTGTATCATAAGTTTTGTTTCCAAATGTCCAAATCAAACAAAATCTGCATTTTTTTTTTCAGGTTGCCCAAGCTAATCGCAAGGAACAAGATCACGACACCAACCTCCTTTATAGCCGTTCTAGACATTATCGTCCTCTGAATAATGGTTTGTCAGATCACACTGGTCTTCAGAAGTAGTTCACAACTTGGTCTTGATGGCCAATCTAAACCAGAAATGACAGCGACTCTTTGTTTACAAGTTTGTGGCCATTTGAGTAGTTGCTGCGATCATGCTATGTGCGTTTGGACGTACTGTACCTCGCACTCATTTCATACAGACTATAAAATAAAAATATAAAAAAATATATTTTCAAGCATAGTTGGTTCAATTAAAAGTACAGATTCAAGCTTTGTTTGGATATATTTCTTGTGTTTGTGAAGCAAGTATTTGCTGAGATTCCAGTGTGTTTGTTGACCACAAAAACTGTTCATAAAAACACACATCTGGTCTGAGCTTCACCACCGGAGAAATGTTAGTCTTTAGCAATCGATGATTGGCTCCTGTTCTTGTAGGCCAGACTTCATTCGCCATATTGACCATTACATTCAAAACTATACAAGTGACATGTCTTGTGTATTCTATGGTCTTTGGTCAACAGTGTGTGCAAACAACAAGCCTATAATACTAAAATATACAACACACTCACTTAACAGTACACAGTAACAGTTATAAACAGTTTTTCGAGACACGTAGTTCCAGTTTTAACTCACTCTTACTTCAGTTACAAAAGCCTACCTTTTGAAAAAGTGGTGTCCCATTGACAACTTTTTTATCTTTACTTCTGAGAGAGTTATCAAAATGGTTCCACAATTGACAAATTCTGCAACTTTTACACTTATTTAACTGAATTTAACTCAATCAACAATGAGTCAAACTGAATAACATCACTATTCCCTTCTGTAGTTATATCTGAGGAGATGAATTAGATCTGCTCTTATAACTCGACTGTGTTATTAAACTGGATCAAATCTAAATGACCCAAACTGAAAGACATTACTGTCTTCTGTAGAGCTGCGTTATAGCTGAAATAGGTTTCATAATTGACCATTTTTAAACATCGAACTAAACTGAATTAAATCAACATTAAACTGACTCGAGCTGAATAACTACACTATTGCTGACAGAGATGCTGACAGGTTAATTAAGCTTATTTCATTTTTGATAAACTTCAAATAGTCACTGAACTGAAATAACACTTTAATGACTTGAGCTGGAAAATATTGCATTAGTAATACAAAGCATTGTATTACTAAGCTGCTGCATATCAGAATAAAAATTTGACTCATGCTTAATGAAGTTTGCTTCATTTTTCTCCCCCCGTTTATGAATGTAAAGCTGCCTTTTAAGGTAAAGTCAATAAATAAAATCAGTAAACTAATGCACAGATATCTTCTTTAGTCTTTCACAGTGACAGAACATATAAAAATCATACAGCTTTGGAAAAG
>NC_079454.1:28446608-28479108 GCF_903798145.1 Danio aesculapii | reverse complement strand
TTCGACGGACTGCCCTCTGCAGATGTTGATGAGCCTCGTCCCAGACTCTCTCGCTCTCCCGGAACCAGTGATCCACTGCGGGGACATCAGATGGTTCGCCATCCCAGGGAAAGAGCGGTGGTTGGAAGCCCAGGACGCACTGGAATGGCGTGAGTCCGGTGGAGGGTTGCCGCAGTGAATTTTGGGCATATTCTGCCCAGCCCAAATACTGGCTCCAGGAGCTCTGGTGACCACTGCAGAAGGTCCTCAGGAACCGTCCCACCTCCTGAATCTTCCTCTCTGTCTGCCCGTTGGTTTGGGGATGATATCCAGAAGAGAGGCTGACGGCCACACCTAGGAGCTTGAAGAAGGCTTTCCATAGACGTGAGATGAACTGTGGACCTCTGTCCGACACAATATCTTCTGGAATACCAAATGACCTGAAGACTTGATTAAAGATATTGTCGGCTGTTTCAAAGGCTGTGGGAAGACCTTTCAGAGGGATTAGTTTGACAAACTTTGAGAATCTATCTACTATGACTAGAATACAGGTATTACCTTCTGACGAAGGGAGATCAGTGATAAAGTCCACTCCTAGGTGTGACCAGGGACGGTTCGGAATCGGCAAGGGATGGAGCTTTCCAGCGGGTAGATGACGTGGGCTCTTGGATTGGGCACAGTCCTTACAGCCCTGAACATATTGCCTCACATCCCTTGCCATGTTTGGCCACCAGAATCGTTGGGATACTAGCGAGAGAGTATTGTTGATCCCTGGATGTCCAGTGCCTAGCGAGGTATGTAAGGAGTGGATCAGATCTACCCGGTGTTCAGGTGGTATGAACTGCCGATGAGGAGGGCATCCCGGCGGAGCAGGGGCTTCCGGAGTGGCAACGACTGGAGGAGCGTTCCAGGTGATCGGACAAATGGAGATGTGTTCGGGAAGAATCTTCGTTGGGAGTTCTTCATGATCGTGATGCTCGTGTAAACGAGAGAGAGCGTCTGCTCTTAGATTCTTGGGTCCTGGACGATAGGAAATGGAGAAATCAAAACGTGAGAAGAAAAGTGACCATCTGGCTTGACGTGGACATAGTCTCTTGGCCTCTTTAATATATTGGAGGTTTTTGTGATCTGTGATCACCTGGAACGGATGTTTGGCTCCCTCCAACCAGTGACGCCACTCCTCCAAGGCTAGCTTGATTGCTAGCAGCTCCCTGTCTCCTATGCTGTAATTCTGCTCCGCCGGGCTCAACTTCCGAGAGAAATAGGCACAGGGATGCAGTCGGGGCGGTGTATCATGATGTTGAGATAATACTGCCCCGACGCCGGTGGTGGATGCGTCCACTTCCACCACGAAAGGAAGATTTGGGTCAGGATGAGTCAGGAGTGGGGCCCTTGTGAACTCCTTCTTAAGAAGGCGGAAGGCTGCGGCTGCTTCTTTGGTCCACTCCAGTCCTTTGGGTTTACCCTTGAGGAGATTAGTGAGAGGTGATGTAATCCTGCTGTAGTCCTTGATAAACCGTCTATAAAAGTTAGCAAACCCAAGAAACCTCTGGAGCTCCTTAATGGAAGTGGGTTCTGACCAGGATAGAACAGCCTCAATTTTCTTCCCATCCATACGTATACCGGTTTGATCAATGATGTATCCCAAGAAATGAATCGACTTCTGGTGGAATGAGCATTTCTCCGCTTTGAGGTAGAGGTGATGTTCTCTCAATGTGTGTAGGACCTCCGCAACGTGTTGGCGATGTTCGGCCTCACTCCGGGAGTAAATGAGGATGTCATCTATGTACACTATTACAAAGTGGTGAAGAAACTCCCGGAGGACTTCATGAATGAAGTTTTGGAATACGGAGGGGGCGTTGACCAGACCGTAAGGCATGACCTCATATTCATAGTGGCCAGTAGGGGTCACGAATGCTGTCTTCCATTGGTCCCCCTCACGTATTCTTATCAGATTATACGCGCTGCGGAGGTCCAATTTAGTGAAGACTTTAGCTTCTCGGAGCTGTTCCAAAGCGGCTGGTACCAGAGGAAGGGGATATCGGTATTTTACTGTACCGTTATTTAGGACCCTGTAGTCGATGCATGGACGCAGCCCTCCGTCCTTCTTGGCCACAAAGAAGAAGCTTGAGGCGGCTGGTGATTTTGAGTGACGTATGTACCCCTGACTCAGAGCCTCCCTTATGTAATCTTCCATTGCCTGATTCTCTGGAAGCGAGAGCGGGTAGATCCTACCTCTTGGCAACTGGGCATCTGGAACTAGGTCGATCGCGCAGTCCCATGGCCGATGCGGCGGTAGCTGGGAAGCTCTCTTGGGGCAGAAGACATCATGAAAGGAGCTGTACTCCTTAGGAATGTGGATAGACTGCTTCTCAGGAGGGCTCTCGACCGATGTTGCAAACAAAGAAATGGGGTTCCGACCTTGAAGAGGGAGATTTGGAAAACAGGTAGGTGTACATCCAGATCCCCATTTCTTTATCTCTCCTGTGCCCCAAGAGATGATGGGATCGTGCTTCACCAGCCACGGGCGCCCTAGAATGATGTCCATATTTGCACCCTCCAGAACCAGAAATTGAATCCTCTCTTGATGTAACAGCCCCACTTGAAGAAGGATGTCTTCGCATTGTCGATGGATACGGGTCGAAGATCGAGTGCACTGGGTTATCGGTTGTATCTGGTATATATGCGAGGACGCCTCAGTACGGAGGTGGAGTTGACGACAGAGGGATTGGGAGATGAAGTTCCCTGCTGACCCGGAGTCGATGAGGGCTGTGACAAGGAGAGAAATAGAGGCAGTAGTTATTTGTACGGTGGTAGTAAGTGGTTTACATTGTTCAATATTCGTACTGAATACACTCACTGAAGTCCGAATGGGACGAAGGGGACACTCCATACGGGTGTGTCCACTGACACCGCAGTATAGACACAGACCCCGGGTCAGCCTCCTCTGTCGTTCCGCTGATGTCAGTCTTCCAGACTCTATTATCATGGGTTCTGGTTCTGGAGAGGCTGTTGACTCAGGCGATTGGAGGAGTGCAGACGAGGGGGTGATGGTGTCCTGTTGATAGGAACGGAGACGATCGGAACATCGGAGAGAATGTTGGATGAATCTCTCCAGACCCATTGTATCATCTAATGTGGCCAGCTGGATTCGGAGAGTGGGTTCCAAGCCGAGCCGGTACGTGGTCAACAACGATCTCTCATTCCATCCACTTGCAGCTGCTAGAGTGCGAAACCGGAGAGCATATTCCTGTGTAGATAGAGTACCTTGCTTTAGATGATACAGCTGCTCTCCAGCGGCTACTTCCCCATCAGAACGTCCAAACACCTCTTTGAAATACTCCGTGAAGGTAGTGATGGAATTCATGACCGGCCCGGCTTGGTTCCAGATCGTCTCAGCCCATTTAAGTGCAGGTCCAGAGAGTAGTGATACGATGTAGGCGATCTTTGACTTATCTGTGGGATATAGAGAAGGTTGCATTTCGAATATGAGGGAACATTGTAACAGAAAACCATTGCACTCCCCCGCTCCGCCTGAGTAGGGCGCTGGTCGGGCCATGGGACTGGAAGGAAGGGCCGAAGAAGAAACTGTGGAGGCGGAAGTGCTCGGTGCTGGTGGTGCGTTGGAAAGTGGAGCTGGTGGCTGTAGAATCCGCTTCAACTGGTCCACCAGCTCTTGAAAGTGATCGAGGGTGCTCATGTTGTCGTCGTTATGGGTCCGGGCTTCTGTTATGAAGCGGACAGGAGACAGAGGTAAGGAAACGTTAGGGTGTTTATTGAATGACAACAAGGAGCACATGAAGGATAGCCAGGAGGATCAGGAATGATGTTGGGGTCTTTTCCTCCGTGGCTGGGTAACAGGAATACACGAGGATGGACAGCACACACCAGATACAGCTGACAGAGGATGACACAGACTTGGAAGGACTGGAAGACAGGACGATTCGGGAGGACCAGGAAGACTAGGAGGAATACAAAGAGAACAGGTAAGTAAATCGTTTGTTTAGCTGAGGATGACTACGCTGAGTGGTCGCTCAGTTGTCCGCTTTCGTCGAGACGAGCCCGGACAATGAGCGACTGGAGTGCTGTGCTTTTATCTGGTGCTCGTGAATGTGATGCAGCTGTGTGCTCATTAGAAGTCAGGTGATGGTGATCTTCGTGAGTGGGGGTCGTGAGAGCCTGACCAATCCATGACAAGTGTCAGCTGCAGCAGATTGATTTTATAGTACCAGGTTAAACTTTCTGACACCTTTATGACAATCAAATATATTACAAATAAATACAGGCCACAACTGAACATTGAGTCTCATGACATCTCAGAGTCTCTAAAATTGAATGAAGATTAGACTTGTTAAATTAATAAATGACTATATAAATTATAGTCTATGGTTGTTAGACTGTTGCAGTTTTTTTTGCGTTGTCAATATGCTTGTGTTTATATAGGCCTATTGTAGAGTCTGCAACATTTTTATATTTATAACCAGCTTCAAAGAAAGTGGGGGTCGCAAGTCACTGGCACTGTTATTTTGGGGGTCGCGGGCTGAAAAGTTTGGGAACCCCTGGTGTAGAGGCTCTGCACATTAACGGTCTCAGCTTCACTTTTTTTTTGCTGGAATCGTCATCAAACTTCTCCATCGCCAAGCTTTTTCGGACAGTCAAGCAGTCATCCAAATGTGCGTCAAGCCGTGCTTTGTGATGTTTTTGTAACTATTGATAAGACCCCTGGGTTTCTTCTTCTGCAATTGTGTGGTTCACAATTTGCTGTAAAACAGCGGCACTTGCCACTGTCAATTGCTGAGCCCTCAACCTCGCTCTCATACGCCAGTGGACCCTCGCTCTCAAGCGTTGGCAGACCCTCGCTCTCAAACGCTGAGCCCTTTCCCTCAAGCACTGGCAGACCCTTGCTCTCAAATGCTGAGACCTTGCCCTCAAGCGCTGGCGGACCCTCGCCCTCAAGCGCTGGCGGACCCTCGCTCTTTTAAACACTGAGCTCTAGCCCTCAAGCGATGGCTGACCCTCGCTCTCAAATGCTGAGCCCTCACCCTCAAGTGCTGGTGGACCCTTGTTTTCGGGTGCTGGCAAACCAGCATTCTCAAGAGCCAGTGGGTCCTTGCCATTTACACCAGTTTATGCTCCATGGAGGAGAACGGGGATTCCATCTGGACCATCAGGGTGGTCCTCTGTTCCACATGGGGGGCTACCATACCCACCACTTTTAAATTGGGGGAACCACGACTGGTTGAAAGGGACCTTCTCCCCTATGGTACCACTAAGGTGGTCTTATATTCGGGGATTGATATGCCGAGACTCTTTTAATCACCATTTCCCTAGACTCCACTTAGGCCCTTACAGACTCACTTTAATTCCTTGTTTTGTGTTATAAGTTTTCCTTTTGGTTTGTAGTGTTGGTCTGTCCCACCATCCCTCCCCCTGGTCCATCTCCGTCCCGCCTCCCTCCTAGATAAGTGTTTTTGGGAGTGTCTAGTAGCCACTGCCTTAGAGTGGGGGGGGGGGATGTTACACCTGCGGCAGTGCCCTCTGGTGGTCTTCAAGGTCACCAGTTTTTGTTTTGGTTTTTGTGTTTTGCATCCTAGTCATGTGATCACTCTTAGATTCCAGCTGTTGCTCATTGTCTAATTAGTCCTGTCTATATAAGCCCTGTTATGTTGTGTTTAGTTTGCCTTTGGATTTGCTATGTTCTGTTTAGTTCTGTCCTGCTTTATTTGTTCCAGTTCATCGTGTTTGGTTGGTTTGTTCACTTTGTTTAGTATCATCACTATGTTTTTGGATTCCTGTTTAGTTTTTGTTTGATTCACTCTTGTGCTTAATTTTTGTACTTCACATTTTCATCGGTTTTGGTACCTTGCCTGTCCCCTTGTCATTTTTTGGATCTTCATTGTTTGACAATAAATGTGTTTTGCTGCACTTGGGTCTTTCCCTTGTTTTTGTGATAGCCAGTTGTGACAAAAGTGTCATTAGAATATGTTACTTCATGGATAAAAATCAACACAAAAAAAAAACAATTACAGTTGTTATAACTTAATAAAGCATCATATAAGGTTAACCAATTTTTTTCTATTTTCTAATCAAGACTTATGTTAATTGGAGCCCTGTTGCACAGTGTTAATCTAGCCATATAAGTAGTCACAGAATTTTCTATCAATATTTAAGTGTATAGTAGGCCAGGTTAACATGTGAAAATGATCATGTTTGAACTATTAAGCTGAATAATTAAGTCTTCAAGTATTTGGTGCAATCATGTTAACCACTGCAAACACAATGTGAATATTCTGAATGTGAATATATTATAACACTATAGTATCTAATAACTGTATATCAGCATATATCTAATTTCAAATATGTACAAGATGGGGAAGACTTCAAATTAGTTCAAATTAATTTTGAGACTTAAATACAAAATACACAATAAAGGTTTTTACTTCATTAACGTAAAGGCAGCTTTAAACTGAAGAATTCTGCTTTCGAAATGATGACAGGGTAACTCAATTAACATACAAATAATTTTTATTATATATTAATAATTATTAATATTTTGCTCTGGTCAGTCACCAATAAATGGCCATTTCACAATTTCATTCAAATACATAAAAACTAACAAAATAAACCATCTTAAAATGTTTCCATTTACTGTTTAAAAAATGAAAATTCATTTTGGAATTTCCTAAAGATCGCATGTCACCATGTTATTACATTTGTATTATTATATTGTTATAGTATTATTTAGTTTATATTGACTTTTATAGTGAAAAAAATACTTAAGATGATTTATAAGATAGTATTTAATAATGTGAAAAAAGAGCATATACAAATAAATACATGACAATGCTTTACCATAATCATTTCATAATTAAAATAGTTCTCTTTTTAGGTTACTTAACAAAAGAGACCCAACAATTATTTAAGTGAAAAATGTTTTAAAAGTAAATCTGTGCTGGTGGCATTGTTACTAGATGGTCTAGTACTAAATTATACTTTAATTTTCACTCACAATGCACTTGCAACTCAACAAGTAATCCAATATGCCTTTTTCCCTTCTGCATTCTGTTAAATTATGAAAACACACTCAATGGCTTATAGAATCTCTTTCATTCCAACTATATTCCCTCGGATAGTATCAGCATGAATCCACTGATTCATATATGACACGCCATTAAGAGCCTTCGATGCCTATGGCTAGAAAAAGATCAGCTTAAAGGGCACCGGAGCTCAATAATTGCTGTGAAATTTAAATGGTGTACCCAAAACACCACGACATCACTCAACACCTTCCACTGCCATTTCCGACACCTGTGTTACCTGCTGAGCCGCCATGTTCACACTCATTCGCCTCTTTGTCTTAATATTGTCTGGCAGCTGCTTTGAGCTCCCGTCATTATTGACTTGGGTATTTGTGAATTGCGCACCGCGACCTTGCCCTGAGGGACACGTGATGCTTTTGTCATGTAGTGCCAGGAGGCATTGCTTTCAGAAATGATGGGAAGGCTTTTTTAACAGCATGCTAGCACATCTGAGTTTGTTAGCGATTATTAGCATGCACTCGTTTTGATTCAGTCTAGCAGAACATATTCAGCTTGCTGGATGAGCGTGAATGCAACAGAGAAACTAGAAGCCACTATAGGAGCTGATTCCACTCAATATTGTAGCCAACAACAGGTTGAGTAGTTGTTGGAGGAGCTACCGGGGCTCAGCTGCTTCAAGGACATGATCGAAACCCTGAATTCCCCCCTTTTTAGACATAATATGGAGAAAGGGGGATTCGGTGGGTGGGGTGGAGGCTCAGCCTCCTTCATTTTTTCAAAGGAATACTGGCCGACTGAAAACATCAAATAGTCCAGCTCAGAGACTCAAGCATTGGCTCTGTCAATATCTGTCTGCCCTGTGTGCTTTATTGTATTTCCTCCTTTCTCTAGAATGACAATAAAGGTTCTTCTACTGTACTGAAGAAAAAAAAAAACACTTGAAAGGTGGTGAAATTGCAAAAAAAAGGGGGGGGGGTGTTAGGGTTCAAAATGAAAAGCAAGTAGTCTCTGGTGATCTTATTAGCATTAATTTATGATGACACAGTGTGTGAAGAGAGACAGGTTTAAGGGGATGTTTCAAAATGATTAGAGGGCATGAATAAAAAACAAAACAAAAAGCAAGACAAAAAGAAGGTCACATGATTTTTTGTTGAAATAAAAAAGAAATTAGTAATATAAGTAAATGACATGGTGGTTTTCATTTTAAAGGGACAGGTCACAGAAAATGATCTGACATATATGACTTTCTTTTATGAAACACGCAAGAGCAAGAGGGAAGTTTGAGCTCAGGTAGATCTCAATGAACTCCCCGACTTATTTCTGGTTAATAGGATGGCTAAGGAGAGATGTATGCTTGCTATGAGCTTGCTACTGTATGGTATCAATTTGGTATGTTCAATTTACTTAGGTTGCGTGTTTAAAAAACACAAATTTGTGAATCTCCTTACTTCTCTGTTCAGTCAAGTTGCCGCTGTAGCTGGTGTGTTCTGGGAAATATTAATAACTCATATAATTATTAACTTATATAAAGTAACTCAGACAAAATAGAATTATTACTTATTGGGCCTAAATCCTGTACACAGCAGATCTCACAACTCGACCTACAATTACAGGGATACAAAGTTAGCGTAAGCTCTACTACAAAAGATCTGGGTGTCGTTAGACAGCAATTTAACTTTTAAAAATCATATATCCCATGTCACAAAAACTGCTTTCTTTTATCTGAGAAATATTGCTAAGTTACGAAGTATGCTATCTATCTCAGATGCAGAAAAGCTAGTCCATGCTTTTATGACTTCTAGGCTGGACTACTGTAATGCACTGTTTGCTGGCTGCCCAGCATCCTCTATTAACAAACTTTAATTAGTACAAAATGCAGCTGCCAGAGTTCTTACCAGGTCTAGAAAATTTGATCACATCACCCCAATTTTATCCTCCTTACACTGGCTGCCGTATTGAATTTAAAGTATTGCTTCTTACATATAAAGCTTTAAATAATCTAGCTCCTGTTTATCTAACCAACCTTCTGTCTCGCTACAAACCAACTCGCTTTTTAAGATCTCAAAACTCAGGGCTTCTAGAAGTACCTAGAATAGCAAAGTCGAGTAAAGGAGGTCGAGCCTTCTCATTTATGGCTCCTAAACTCTGGAATAGCCTTCCTGATAACGTCCGAGGCTCAGACACACTCTCCCAATTCAAAACTAGATTAAAGATCTGTTTAGTAAAGCATACACTCAGTGCACCACTTAGCGGGTTTACACACAGGTTTCTGCATCTTGTTTATATACACTATGAACAGCAGCTACGCTAATTATTCTCTTTATTCTCCATTTCCACCTGGGGATACTCTTTCCGAGGCCCTCAGACTATGCAGAGTCACTGATTCAATCCAAGACCAACGACGAGATGATCCCAAGGTTTCCATATCCTGAACCAGGCCGTATCCTGAGCAGCTATGGTGGTCATGGAGGAATGGAGAACATGAGACTGATTCCTGTGATGCTCCAGGGACAGACGAGTCTTCACTGAGGCTAGCTTCCAGCCTCCGCCACTGAGACTGCAGCTCTGCACAAGACGTTTGACCAGCCGAGAAATTTAAATGGTTGTGCCCAACTGAGTCTGGTTTCTCTCAAGGTTTTTTACTTCACTTCGCCAATCAGTAAAGTTTTTTTTCCTCTCCGCTGTCGCCACTGGCTTGCATGGTTTGGGATCTGTAAAGCTGCGCATCGATGGATTTGCTCTTCAGTGTTTGGACTCTCAGTAGTAATTATTAACCACACTGAACTGAGCTAAAGTGAACTGAACTTAAACACTACAAACTGAACTACACTGTTCCTATTTACTATGACCTTTTATGTGAAGCTGCTTTGACACAATCTACATTGTAAAAGCGCTATACAAATAGAGGTGAATTGAATTGAAATATTCTTACCCCTTGGTTTCGAGGGTGGTCCTGAAAAATCTCTCATTCGAGGGGTATCTAGCCCTTCTCCTTAGCCCTACGCCTTCAAACTACAAAGAATTGGGACACCCCTACCCCAGGTAGAACTGGGAGTGGGCCTAAATGTGCAGTTCTGTGTGAAACATCCCTTTATAAATAAGCAATACTTGGAACAAAAAGTACAGAAAGTTCATTGCTGGAAATAATTCAAAACATTATCTTCCTGATTCTTAAAAAACATTCCCATGATCCCATCCAGTACTGTTTTGCCCTTTAAAAGTTGACCTGGAAAATCAGCTGCATTTGTTACCAGTATCTCTTCCTTTTCCTTTTTTTCTCTTACTCTCAGAGTTTGTGCTGAGATGATTCTACTGTTGCTTCACCTGACATCTCTCTCTATTTCTCTATCTCTGTCAGCTGTTTCCCAAGTGTCACAGACACACTCACAGACTGATGTTTAATTACCACTTAGACAGCATCACCTACATGACTATATATACAAATACACTCTCTCACAAACACACTCACACACACACAACTGTGTGAGTACAGCACTGACAGGCAGCGTTGGTTCTCAAAGCACCCGAGAATACTCTTTCTCTCTGTAAATAGCATTTTAAACAGACTTCATGTCATGAGCTACTTACTCTGAGGAAACGAGGGATGCAGAAGGAGTGAGAGCGCAAGACAAAACAAGGCTGAAGTAACACGGATGACAGCGAGTGATTGTAGAGAGAACACAAAAATAGAGTGATGGGGAAAAGACAGAAAATGTGAGCTGTTTCTCATCACACTTTTACAATTACTTATTCAGCTCCATCTCTGCAAATAAACTGGGTCACAGGCTGCAACTTTGGCCCAGAATAATCAACACAGGCAGCCAGACCGAAGACACGGCTATTTGCCAAACAACAAAACACACTCGACCTGAGGAACTCAAGCCATCACTCGACCTGCACACAGATACACTACACAATACAATCAGAAAGATGACAGGGGGCAAGAATGAGGTGTCTAGATGCATTCATAAAAATGTATTGCATAACACACAGTGATGCCACACTGCTCCCGCAGTAAGAACAGTGCGAGTATGAGAACAATGTTTTTACTCTGACGGTGAAGGGAAACAATTCTAAATGTAATTATCCAAGTATCTTTAGCAAAATAAGCAGGCTGAAAGGGTTAGTTCAATAAAAATTCTATAATTAATTACTTAACCTCATGTTGTTCCAAACCCCTGAGACCTTCATGTTTATTATCTTCAAAATCCAAATGTGTTTCTGAGTTAATAAGTCAGCAGCAAGACACGAATAATACAGTGCATAGCGATTTCATGAAAGCGCACCCTATACTGACACGGACGAGAAGAAACTTTTTGTTTTATATGCACACAAAAGTATTCAACCCAGGCTCATTCTGAAAATGTACTTTTTTGAAGGCCGTCAAATACATATCAGGGGGTACATTTTTTTGCAGTTTTTGTTTTTCGCAAATCCACCAGAGGCCTGCGTCTCAAGTCCACCGACCTACATGTTGAGATAACTGGACATTCTGATAACAGTGGGAAAGCAGTCCATATGGTGGTAAGTGGTCAGCTGTTAATCGCGAAAAGGAACGGTGGCATATTGCCCCGTTCCATACATTTAAAATGAAATGCAGCCATACTTACTTCTGGCTACATAATTCACAATCTCCAGTAATGTATATAGGGCTACGTTTTCAGAATGAGCCTATGTTGCAAGTATTCTTGTAGCCTGACACCACTGAATCACCACTGACTAAACCACTGAAGGAATATAGTCTGTTTCTTGTATTTTTCTAGACTTTGAAACAGTCAGGATCGTTGGTCAACTGATGACCCTTTCAGGAAAATGTTCTGGTGCTTCCTATGGCCAGTCCGCCCCTGACCCCAGCAACTCTAATTTTGCCATACAAAGTACTACTAACATTGTCTTCAAAAATGTGCATGTCTAGTTGTAAAAACATATTCATATAAAAATTTCAGAGAAAAAAACATTGTATTATTTTGGAAGTTCATTCTTAGTTCAGCTGACTCAAAAAAACTAAACAAAAAAACAAAGGCTATACCCACATGCAGTGAGAGAGAAATTACTTGGAAAAATGAATAATAGCAACCACATTCAATCTCAATGTCAGTAAAGCATAATGCAAAGGGATAAACAAAACAGAGAGAATAACAAGTGTGGAGACTGGTAGTAAACAATGTCAGTTCACACTACAGCAGCTTTGTATTTACACTGCCGTGCAGTAGTAAATCATGTTGCCCAGAATTTCGTATTGAAGCTTCAATGCACAATCACAACTAATTTACATACGAGCTTTTGTTTTTTAGGAAGTTTTGCAGGTTGTAACTTTTCCTTCCCACAATAAGCTGACACATTTCTACAAAGTGCATATATAGTATCGCACACAAAGAGAAAGGGGTTATTGTCAAACCTAAAAGCTTGTGTTAAAAGAGCTTGTTAAAAGCAGAACTGCGTGTTCTGCCACATCAGTTACATGATGCATTTTCCAGCGTCTGCATTTATTACGAGCACTTTCAGTCAGGGCAAACAGGTGTCAGCTCTGTTGTTCTCTGACGATTATGCATTTCAGCACAGCAGTCAGCAGCACAATAATTCGGTGCATGACTTCGGCAGATAATACACACTCAGCGTGCCGATGAAAGCCTACGGAAAAGCACATGAGAGAGACCCTCGGCCACAAAGCGACATCAAAGCCACAGAGAGACGCTCCCCATCTACGGGAATAGAGAAGCCACTCTGCTTTTATCTGTAAATCTTTAAAGGCAAGATTACAGCTGGCCTTCAGTCGTAAAAACCCACTTGTTCCTGGTACTTGCTTTTTTGCACACCTCAGCAGCATGCATGATGTGAAGTATATCACACACAATAAACGACACGTATATGTTTGCTATAAAACATATCACTGATCTGCTGAGATCCTAAAGGTCACGGGGTTGTTGATTGCCGGCGATGAGTGTAAATATCGCTCTATCAAAAGGGCTGAGTGCTCAACTCTTCACTTAAGGTTATGCTGTGCCATGTCAGTAAATATAAGAAATAAACATCCTAATACCTGAAACCTCTGGGGCAAACCTATGGGTGAATATGTGAGCGTCTGTTTCTGTTTTGTACTCTCCCTCTGGCGTGTTTACTATACTGCCACTTTCAGACAGATGAGAGGATTGGAAACTGTCACAACAACCATCGTTGATCTGTAAGGAAAACAGCTAGGGCTAAAGGTCACAGAAGTTGCAGAAGGCTTTAGTCTTGCTAAATTTAAAGCCTTGATTTGCTGACAGAAGGAATTGATAGGCCACAAAAAAAGAAAATTAAAGGTGCAGTATGTAGGATTCTAGTCCAAATTCAAAATATTGCAGTCCAAATGCAAAATAAAGGGAATTTGTTTTTTCACCTGGCCCCTCTGGAAATTGAGCCTTATACTTTAAGCTTCTCAGCTAATGTTTGCATTTGTAATATTTGTATTATTTGCAAATTAAAACCACCTTTAACTGAATCTAATGTCCTCTGGAGTTCACATTTTCAGGTGTGTCCTCAACAATAAAGGATCACAAAACACCAAAACACATTTTTTGAGATGTTGACTGTCATATATGTGTCTCATGTTGCTAATAACACATTTAGGACACATACATTTCACAAAAAAGTGAAAATTAGTTGTTTTTGTGTTCATTTTAGCAAATTTGTTCATGCGGTTGGAAAATTAATTTTGAAGCTACATCACGGCCATGAGATCCTTGTGTAAATTCCAGCGTGTAGACTGGATGACTGTACCGGTCAGTACAAAGTGACGTCTTTGAGTTTTCAGCAATAATTCACGAGAAAGACATGGTTCGAACCAATCACTGCGCTCTATTGTGAAAGAGGTGCAACTTCATTAATTTGCATGATAGCTTCGAAGACTCCTTTTACCTGTTACAGTGTTCAGATGGCAGAGAGACACCATGTTGTGTTGCCAACCGTAATTCAAACAAGTGGAAGATGAACAATTGTTCGGAGACATAGGGCTTCAGTGTTGTGTCGCAACGAAGGGTTTGTATCTATTCTCCCGCAGTGACAGCACCGCGGCATGAGGGCTCAAATTTGACTACGGATTACAGTGGTCTGCCAACATGCAACAAAAATATGTTTTTAAGGAACATTTTTTTACCCTAGAGCTTTCAGCATCTGGAAATGGTGAAATCCAGATTTGCCACTCGTCTTCTTTTAAAAAAGACGCAGTTCCAGTGTGCATTGTTTATGTTAATTCAGATGGCAAAGTTAGTAACGTCAGCAGTACTCTTTCAGTTTTTAAAGACATACCTTAGACAGAATGATTTAGTAACTAAGTTTACAGTACCTTAATATCCCTACAATATTATGGACTGAATGATCCGCTGTAGTGCTGCTCTTCTAATGTAAACCCCTTAATCAAACTATTGCCTTTGTGTAGTATTTTCACCACGTATGATTTTCACTGCATTTTGTGACATTATAGTCTATACACACGCGGCTGTTTGACGCTATTCTCTGCACCTACCGAGTCTCTGCATCTTCAGAGAAATTAAAATTTAAAAATTAAAAATAAAAATTAAGTACAAACATTCAGTAGGCAAATACTTACAAAAGGAAATGGATAAATATACAGACTTAGTTTAACAAAACATGCCCTTAATACAGAACAAAAAGCAACAAGGGGTCCATAAATGATATGTTTCTGATGAACTCGTTTGTAATTATTTCACCTTTTCAGCCTCTTTCTTTTACAACTGTGCAACCATGGCAACTTGCTTTGAAAGACTGAAAAAGTGCAAGGCTTGGAGCTCCAGGTGGAAGTCAAGGCCAGTGAGAGGACACGGCATTTGAGTCACTAGTATAATTGAGGGAGGCATGAAAACATTTTGCCATGAATATGCATATTTTGCCACAGGCAGTCTAAGCAATATTCAAAATGTCTGTTTGTCAGTCGTCCCCAATTTACATAATGGCACATTCTTTCATTCGCAGGATTTTGGACTGGCTGAGAGCACAGAGAAATCACTGCCAAAAGCTGTCATCATGATCCACCTTATTTAGACACTGCAGAATTTCACAGGAAAATTTTCTGATATTTTGAAGTCTAAAATGACAGATTTTGTGGTGGCTTTTCTTAAAATTTACAATATTTGCAGCATGTGTTGCTTTGCAGTGAAAACATCTTATTAATATAATTAAAATTTAATTAATATAATAATAATAATAATAATAATAATAATAATAATAATAATAATAATAATAATAATAATAATAATAATAAATTTCCCAGTACTGGGTTGTGGTTGGAAGGGCATCCGCTGCATAAAACATATGCTGGAATAGTTGCCAATTCATTCCGCTGTGGCGACCCCTGATAAATAAGGGACTCAGCCGAAGGAAAATGAATGAATGAATAATAATTAAATATTAGCATTAATGCTAGGCTTATGTCTAAACAAAAACAAATAAATAAAGTTCAACATTGTAGGCTCCCTGTGTCTCAATCTAGTCTGCTAATTACTCCATAAGGGGGAAAAGTCTTAAAAGATAATTGCAAAAGAAACTGGACGCTCACAGAGTGCAGTATCTAAGTAAAATAATGGAGTGTTAAGAGGAAGGGAAAAATGTAGCTGGAAAAGTTGCATAAGTATGACCGCAGCCTTGAGAGGGTTGTCAAGCAAGGGTGACTGAGGCTGGTGTCAGAGCATCATGAACCACCACATACAGACGTCTGCATGGCATAGGCTACAGCTGTAGAATTCCATGCCTCAAACCACTCTTGAACCAAAAACAACGATTGCAGCGTCTGTGCTGGGCTAAAGAGAAAAGTACGGGTCTGTTTCCCAGTGGTCCCAAGTCCTCTATTCAGATGAAAGCAAATTTTGTATTTCATTAGGAAATCAAGATCCCAGAGTCTGGAGGAAGAGCAGAGTGACACAAAAGTCAAGCTACTTAAAGCAGGTCGCACACCAGAAGCAGCATTGCGTCAGCGCCATGCATTTGAGAATTCTAAACATAGGTTTCTATCAGGGTACACATACAGGACACAGTAAATATTTCTGCTGCGCCACAGAGCGCCATCTGATTAGTTTCCTTTTAAATACCATACGAATGTGCGCATCTGGTGTGTAATACTTTCAACTGTCATGTGCGCGCCGTGTCGCAGCACTGAGCAGTGCATCAGGTGTGTGACACCCTTAAAGCTCAGTGTGAAATTTCCACAGTCAGTGATGGTTTGGGGAGCCATGTCATATACTGGTGTGGGTCCATTGTCTTTTATCAAGTCTACAGTCAACGCAGCTTTTTACCAGGATGTTTTAGAGCACTTCATGTTTCCTGCTGCTGACAAACTTTTTGAAGACCTTTTTATAACACCTCAACAGTGTCAAAGGCTGATCGCCTCCAGGCCACGCCACCTTGATGCTGTATTTAGTGCATTAAAGGCCCAACAAAGTACTGAGGACATGATTCAGTACATTAACACACTTTTCAGAAGGCCAACATTTGTTTAAAAACCTTTTTTTTGGCCACATGAAATATTCTATTTTTGTGAAATACTGGATTTTTTTTTTAATCTTTAATCCATAATCATTAAAATTAAATCAAATGAAGGTTTGAAATATTTCACTTTGTCTTAGGGAACACTTTCCCTCGATATTCTATTTTTTTTTTAAACATACCTATACATATTAATACAAAAATATACCTACAAATGAAAAATTATTTAGGCCCTTATAAAATTCAACTATACATTTTCTATAAGTACAAATATATTTAAATATATATATATATATATTTAAAGTAATTTTGTTCAAGTTCCATTGCATTTCTGTGATTTTGCATTATATATTTATAACTTTAAATCTCATATTAATCAAGTTACAAAAACATGTTTTTATCATTTGAGAAACATTGCCAGAATTCGTTTTTTCCTATCTTTTAATGATGCTAAGAAATTAATTCATGCGTTCATTTTCTCTAGGCTTGATAATTGCAATGCTATTTATATTGGTTAACCTAAGGGTTCTATAAGGAAGTTGCAACTGATACAAAATGCAGCAGCCAGAGTTTTAATGAAATTGAAGAAACGAAAACATATCACACCAGCATTAATAGAATTACACTGGTTGCCAGTGCACCAAAGGACAGATTTTAAGATTCTTTTATTAGTTTATAAAGCACTACACAACATGACACCTTCTTACATTTCTGACTGCTTATCGAAATATAATTTAAACTAGAGCTAAAGATCTATATATCGATATAAACGGGTTCGAGCTTTTAAAAAGCTGTCAGTCAAAATGTACTTGTCGGGCTCGGACATTATCGGGCCTAACTTTTATCACAGCTCTAATCCAAACCGTTTGCAATGCTCTTCTAGTGCTAGACTTTTAGAATTTCACTCTGTAAATTTGATGCAATCTGGCGGCACCTCTTTTAGTTACTTTGCTCCAAAAATTTAGAATTGTCTACCAAATGAAGTAAATGAATCCCCAAGCCTTCATGTTTTTAAAAAGCGTGTTAAGACGTACCTTTTTAAAATTGCATATGAATATAACAGTTTGTGAAGTCCATGCATTTTATGTATATATGTATATTGTGTGGGTGTATGTATGTACAGTATGCATGTACGGTGTGTGCATGTATATGCATATGTAAGGACTATTGCGTGTGTGATTGTGTAGATATATGCATATTTGCGTGTACACGTATGCTTTTATGCGAGTATATATTTGATGTTTGATTTGCTTTATTTGTCTATACATTTTTTTCATTTGGTTTACTTTACAATGCTTGTTTGTTGTTTGTGAAGCGCTTTGAGTGGCATGTATGTAGGAAAAGTGCTATACAAACAAAATTTATTATTATTATTATTATAATTATATGCAACCACATAAATCACCAAAATCCTGGAGGGGCTGCTTATTTTTTGACCACTGAGTTCACAACAAGACAGACATGCTTTTTGCTGACAGCGCATACTAATTCACTAGATTCAGGTCAACTCAAATGGAGAAAGATTAGCAATAATACCTAATGACGCGGACAGAAGCACAGGTCATACAGTGATCAGTGTGGAAAATCAATGGCATGACTAAGCCGCTGCATTTTTATGACTTTTTTAAGGGAATGTAATGGCTGAGGCAAATGTCTGTCTGTCAGTCATTTACAGGAGGTGCGGAGCGAGAGATGAGAAACACTGCTGTCAATAGGCTAATTGTATGCAGCATCACACAGCAATTAGTGTCTCGCACTTCTAAGCATCTCATTCTATTCCCAGACATTGAGCTGTGAACACAAAATCCTCCCTCTTTTATTAGGAAAGACACTGTCACTTGTCCTTTTGTCTTTTTTGGTTGACCAGAATAATGAAAACAAATAGAGAGATTGAATTCTTCTGTGTCATTTTTTATCGTAGTCTGTGCACCTAAAATTATGTCTTTTTGAGGGGTTATAATGAAGTTTTCAGAAAAATAAGCAGGCATCGAAGAGCCTGCTATGCCTGCTATTAAACAAAGGTTGTACTTATACAGTATATTAAAAAATTTAATTTATGAGTTTCTTTCTTTTGTTTACCACCAAGGTAGATATTTTGGAGAAAGCTGAAACCCTGTAACCATTGACATGCATAGAACGAAAAACAACTACTTTGGAAGTCAATGGTTACAGGTTTCCAGCTTCAAAATATGTTCTTTTGTGGTTGACAGTTTTATGAATACTAGCGATCAAGCAGTTGCAGATCACTGGAGAAATACAATTTGGCCACTGAACCGAACTACAGCTCCAATCAAGCACCTCACACACACCAATTCCTGATTCCCCCGATGACACACACATACAGACACACAGATGAAGCTCATTATTGAATTATTACCTGGACTATATACCTGGACTATATATTCATTCTCACACTCATTGCTGAGTCTTGTTGTTGTTTACATGTAACATTATGAAGCATTCTCCTAGCTTAGTCTTTCCGTGTTTAACCCTTGCCTTGTTTCCTTGCTTATGCTGTTTGCCGCCTCTTTGCTTATGACCTGGACTACGCTTCTGGATTACCCTTATTCTCCTGTTTGTACCTGTTGACCACTGCCTGCCTGACGATTCCTAGTGATGGCGAAATGAAACTTTCTGAACTCAATTGTATCTGATTATATAGATAAATAAATAAATAAATAAATAAATAAATAAATAGTTTAACTTTAAAAAGTTTGATTCCAAATAGATATTAAATTAAACCTATTTTGATATTTAGTTTTTTTTTTGGAAAATACTCTTGAAATAAACTTTAGAGAAATCACTGAAGCAAATATTCTCATTTTCAAACTAACATTCTCTAAACCTAGTAATGACCTCTAAATGTTACACTACACCTTCAAACCTTACCAACAAATTTAGAAAACAATTTGTCTGCTACATTGCGATAAACCATTCTCCCTGCAGACACATGGCCAGTCCAGCTCTGAGGCCTCTGCCATTTAGATTTCGCACTCTCTCACTCTCTTTCTGACTGCTAAGCCTGAGCATTGATCGGTGACATTTCAGCACATTAGACTGATCCAGCCTCACCATCACTGCAGTCTCAATGGGCTCTGAGAAAGCATTGGCATGACGGGACTGCCAGAGGCAATGGAGGATTCTAGGTGCTGAGGGACTCCGACATTGAGCTCGATTAGCTGAACTGATGGCTGCTGCTGTGAAAAACACATCACCAGCAGACTTTTGGGCTCACCTTTGGAAGAAGGAGGCTGCTGAGCTGGTTTGGGCTGCTGGTGGGACAGCCGGCTGGTCATAATGGGCTGGTTTTTGGCCTGACAGAGAGACCAGAGGTACAGTGGTGGTCTGAATGGACCTGGAAGATACAGGCGCCAAACTGTCCTTCTCTCCAGTAGGACTCTGTAGAGAAAAAACATAATATTAGAATGATAAAACAACAGTAAATGTTGCTTTAAAGGGATAGGTCACCCCAAAATTTTAATTCTTACATCATTTACTCACTCCCCACTTGTTGCAAAACTGTCTGAGTTTTAACACAAACTATTAAACACAAAAGAAGATATATTGAAGAATGATGGAAACCAGTAACCACTGAGGTCCACAGTAGTAAAAACAAATACTATGGAAATCAATGGTTAACTGTTTCCACCATTCTTCAATATATCTTGTTTTCTGTTCAAAAGAACAAAAAAAAAAAAAAAAAACAAGTGATGGGTGAACAATATTGTGTGAGTTATGTGATGTGAGTTATAGGAACTAGATCTGAAAATCTTTGCCTGAACCCGAAGGAACCCGACGGGTTCGGGCTTAATTTCTATCATTTTAAACGGGGTCGGGCTTGCACTCTGGCTTACGCGGTAAATGAACAGTCATGTGATGCATTTCAATTAGCACAAGAAAGTAATCAAATCGTTTGTTAAAACATTAAAAATCAGTCCCTGCAAAGGTAAAACAAATGATGACGGAGAAGTCAAAAAACGCAAATTTTGCAGAGTGGGACAATTTACAGCAAGCTGACAGGGAAAATGACAAGGTCACTCGCTACATTAAAAATGGCTGTCATGAAAGATGAAATGGATGTTCTTGGCTGGTGGAAGAACAACAAGCAATGCTACCCAAAACTTTTCGTTTCAAAAAGTTTAGTGCTGCTGGATGCACAGTCAGTGGGCACAGGAAAAAGCCATCTGCGCTAAAGACATCTCCAGTGGATTCAATAATTCCTCCACAAAAACACGTAGCCTAATCTTGGTGAGTAAAGCATTTTCAAATTATAACTAAATAATAATTAAATAAAAAATTTATAATGTAGTCAGAGTATATAGGCTAATGATGGCATTATTCTTTTAATATTCAGCTTCATCATCGCCTTAAAGCCGGATTGTGAAGAGAAATGGGGAAACAAATCCAGGAGAGCCTTTATCTTAATTTTGTTTTTGTTATTTTTGTTATTTATCGTTATTTCTTTGTTCCAACTTTTAAGTGGCCTATAGCTTACGTTTGTTGTGAATAAATAATAAAACACGTATAAAAGGCCCTAAATGACTCATAATGTGAACATCAATGGTTCTAGAAACTATGAAAAGGTTCATCCAGTGTAAAAGCCTCTATTCACTGCCATTACCAATCTAGAAGGAGACAGGTCTTCATTATGTTCTTCCAAAAAAAAGGAAAGGTATTTACATCCAGAATCAATCATATTTTAATCATTGGGTGAATTATTCCTTTAAGCATAATTGCTCTGGTCAATCATATCAGTCAGTTTCAGTCAAGCTTCTTCCATTGCCAATATTGTGGTGTACATCATTAAATATCATTTACCAAACATTTGTTACAATTTGATCAAATAAATTATTTAGTAATCTTTTATTTGCCAAAAACTCTTTGTAGATGTTTTAAATCCATCCTAAATAGTTCCAAATAGCTCCAAAATTAAGCAAACATTCATTAATTTATTTTCTTTTCGGCTTAGTCCCTTTATTAATCAGGGGTCGCCAAAGTAGAATGAACAGCCAACTTATCCAGCATATGTTTTATGCAGTCGATACCCTTCCAGCTGCAACCTATCACTGGAAAACACCCATACACTCTCATTCACACTCATACACTGACAATTTACCTTATCCAATTCATCTGTAACGCATGTATTTGGACTTGTGGGAGAAACTGGAGCACCCGGAGGAAACTGCGCACACAGGGAGAACATGCAAACTCCACACAGAAATGCTAACTGGCCCAGCAAGGGCTCGAACCAGCAACCTTCTTGCTGTGAGGTGACAGTGCTACCCACTGTGCCACTCCAAAAGTGTAATGAAACTGTATTTTCAATGATAATACACACACAAAAAGACTTATAATCCTATCAGCGCTCTGTTTATTAAGTGTGGCATTACTCTAGTTTATACAGGATAAAGAATGCAGCCATGACATGATTGTGTCTGGAGGAGAGCAGTTTGCTGAAGAGTGTGTCGTATTTGGCTAAAAGGATTACAAACACATTCCATAATATCAGCAGCACAGCCTGCTGTAAAATAATGAAATCCTTTGGGATACTTTGCAAACACGGGTGTCAAATAGACAAAGTCTACTCGAGCAGTGATGCAAATAGCAGCCAAGCAGCCTATGGACCAAACATGAGGTCATTGCTCTAATAAATATAATGAAGTCATTTTGTCCGTATAACAAAGTTATAATATAGTAAAACCTATCATCCTCACTTTATGGAATCAGTTTTTTATATATGAATGTAGTGGTTAGTCAGATGGAAACCAATTTTCCAATGCTAAAAACAATTCTAAGCAAATCTAAGCAACACTCATACCAAGAACTATCTTAAGAAGTTTAGTAAGTAGATTCAGATCAGATGCACCTGCTGTCTTCTTGTGTAAGACCAGAGACTAAGGCTGTTTCTCAATATGCATTCTTCAGTGTTCTTGCGTCCTCGTGTAATGTTATCAACCATCAAAGTTCAGTTAGAAAACTCAAGACAGCACGAACGAAGGACACAAGAAAGTTCTCAGATGTGTTCTTAATATCGAGGATGCGTGGATACAGACTTAAGCGCAAAACTCGCTCGAGAACTCCCAGAAGTCATTGTGGCTGAATAAAGGATGTGGGATATGCAACATTTTATATAGATTTATTATTAAAGTTCAGAGATATAACTCATTTGTCTCAGGAGTTTCCCTAAATGAAATGGTGAAAGTAAACATTACCATGGAAATCTTTATAAAGGCATAAACTGAAATTGCTGAAATTCCTTTTAAAATCTGTTTTATTTGTATTGTGCAAAGTATATTTGTAAGGTTTTTGTGCATGTTATATATATTGAAAAGAAGAAATACAATACTTGAAGTTGTTGGCGCAATAGCCTAGTGGTTAGCGTGTCGACATATGGTGCAGTAGCACGTCAAGGTGTCCTGAGTTTAAATCCCAGCTCGAGAACATTTCCCTATCCCCTCTTTCTCCAACTTCGCTTCCTGCCTAAATATTGTGCTATCAAAAAAAGGCCAAAAATTAATCTTTAAAAAAAAAATCATTTCTCACAGGAAGCGTTCTGTGTTCTCGCAGTCTCTCGAGTTCATTCTTCTGAGGTAACATGGCAAGACCAGTCTTCATGAGAATGCAAGTCTGTTCTTGGAATTAAGAAACAGACTGAGTTTCCCATTCACACATAGAGAAATGAATCTTTTTTTAAAGATGCAGGGACCAAATAGAAATTTCCAAACTCCATCATTAAGGTAACTTCATTCATCAATTACTTTTAAACCCTTTAAAGTCATGTAACATTGTGTTACTACAAAAAATGGAAAATCTGAAGTAAGTGCCATATAATAAAAAATCTGGATATGCATAGTTCAATAATAAATTAATTAATGAGCTCAGTACATTGAACTCACATATGACACCATTGTTTAAATATTCTCATGCAAATCCTGTGTAAAATCCCACATCAATTGGAAAACAAACCCAACCCACCAATGCCTGGGAATCCTTAAACCAATTATAAAATTTTAAAGACAGTCTTTTAATTATATATATAAAATGTGATGCATGGGACTGCAGTCTTTTGTTGTTTATAAAGTAATGTACGCAGTATAAAACAGTATATAGTTTTCCTGCAGTTTTCTGCAATAAATAAAAAACTCTGTGTTAAACAACCACAAAATGTAGTCTTAAAACTCATTTAATTTCTTTAGGTTTTGGTACCGTATTTATCACCACAGTGGAATGAACCGCCAACTATTCTGGCATACAGTATGTTTTACTCAGTGTATGTCCTTCCGGTCGCAACCCATTACTGAGAATCACCCATACACTCTCGTACTCATACATTACGGCCAAATTAGTTCACCAATTCACCTATAGCGCATGTCTTTGGACTGTGGGGGAAACCGGAGCAACCAAAGGAAACCTATGCAAACAGAAATGCCAACTGGTCCAGCCAGGACTAGAACCAGCAACTTTCTTGCTGTGAGGTGACAGTGCTAACCACTGAGCCACCGTTCCACCTCAAAAATTTTAAACGTAATAATAATAATAATAATATAGACTTCAATAAAATATTATAATATATTCCAAGTTCAACATTTAGAAACAAAAAAAATATGAATTATAAATAAAAAGATGTTAAAGCTAAATTCCAAAAACTGCTAAATTAAAACCAGAACCACTAACAAATCTTGCACATTTCCTCATGCTTTTAAATAATTGTTTGTGTTTTATTTCATAGGCACCAAGTAAGCCATGACTGTTCTTAGTGTCCCCTCAATCCAAAAATAGATACATGATGATGCCACTATACCTTGCACTGGTGTATGGCAGCAAGCTCAACACTCTCAAAATAACTTAATCTCCACATCCATTCGTGATGCACAATTTAATTAGGCTTTTCCACCTAAATGCAAAGAGAACATGCAGTACATGACAGCACACACATGTACTTACACACATACATTGATAAAGGGCAGAAGAATAGAGGAAATGGGAAGGCATGAGTAGGTACAACAGAATCTGGGAAAACTGGAGTAACTGATCTGCTGACAGCTTGATGTAGAGATAACGAGCACAGAAAAAAAAAATCTCTGGGTCTTCAGCTCCTCAGAGACCCGTCTCAAACACCCACCATGGCTGTGTGCTAATCTGCCTTCCTTCACTCCAGCCGTAATTACAGACTCACGTCAGAATCCACAATTAGAGCCCAGGAGGAGGATGCCGGAAGAGGGATGTTTCCAGATCCGAACGGACAGGCAATGCTTATTTAAACTAATTATACTGCATAAAAAATAGGTGTTTGTGGAAATTAAGAATAAAAAATGAAGTTTGCGTGGAGTCAGAGTCGAATTCATTTACATAATTACACCACCGTTCAAAAGTTGGAGACGCTATGATTTTTATGGAGTTTGTAATTTGCAGTATGAAGGAATTTTATCTGTTCGACAAGAACACAGATGGATAATTCAGTACTGATAGCAATAATTAAAGTTTCTTGAGAAGTAAATCAGCACAATATAATGATGTCTAAAGTAGCAGGTGACACTGGCGTAATGATGCTGAAAATTCAGCTTTGCCATCTCATAAATAAATGACATTGTATACAATAAAATAGAAAACTGTCTTAAGAGATGGACTTATTCAAATTTATAATAACATTTATATATTTGATTTAGGCAGCACGTTGGCTCAGTGGTTAGCACTGTCGCCTCACACCAAGGTCACTGGTTCGAGTCCCAGCTGGGCCAGTTGGCATTTCTGTGTGGAGTTTGCATGTTCTCCCCATGCTCGCGTGGGATTCCTATGGGTGCTCTGGTTTCTCCTACAGTCCAAAGACATGCGCTATAGATGAATTGGGTTAACTAAATTGGCCGTAGTGTATGAGTGTGTGCGTGAACATGAGAGTGAATGGGTGTTTTTCCATAATGGGTTGCGGCTAGAAGGGCATCCGCTGTGTAAAACATATGCTGGAATAGTTGGTGGATCCTTCCGCTGTGGCGACTTCTGATAAATAATGGATTAAATCAAAGGAAAATGAATGAATGAATTTGATTTAACATGATAATTAACATGATAATTTTTATTTTATTTAAATTTTTATTTATTTAAAGTTACAAACAGAACTCCCAGCTTTTTCTGTAAAGCTGAAACAATGGCTGAAATCTTAACAGCAATGTGAAAATGAAGTATGATTCATTCAGGCTGATCAGTTTTACATTTTCCTTTAGTATGCAGATTGAATTACATTTTATGGCTGTGGCTCTGTACATACAAGTTTTTGTATTATCATGTTTTTTTTCATTTGCTGATTTTTTAAATGTAAAGCCTAAGCAAGGATGAGGGCTGCAAATTAGCTTTATGATATATACCCTGTATTGGTTGTTTTTGTATAAACAATGCCGAGTACATTGTCCCTGGTAAATAAACAAACAAAAAAAAAACTATACTATCTTTAATTTATCAAAAACACATAGCATTATAAAGGAAACTAAAAACTGAAAACTGTCATCATTTACTCACCTTCTAAACCTGTTTGACTTACTTCTGTTTAACACAAAAAAGATGTTTTTGACGATGGATGAAAACCTGTAACCATTGACTTCCATACTATTTGTTTTTCCTAATATAGAACTCAATGGTTACAGGTTTTCAGCTTTCTTTTTTGTGTTTATTTTTTATTGATCATTGGAAATAATCTAGCACACATTGTTATAGTCATGAATAGCAGTCAACTGCATTTTCTATTAATACTTCACCCCACCCACTCCTGGCTAAATGATAAATAATTAAACAAGAAAGGAAACAAATCAGAGCCAAAAACAAGAAAAGAGAGAATAATAATAGTAATAATAATAAAAAAGAAATAAAGAAAGAAAGAAAGAAAGAAAGAAAGATTACAATACATATAAATAAATAACTAAAGTCAATAAATAAATGTACCTCTGCATTTAACTTCTTACAAGAACACTTTTAACTTAAGTAGATACACTGGACTTTTTTCAGCTTTCTTCAAAATATCTTTGTGTTTAACAGAAAAAAGAAACTCAAAAAAGTTTCAGTGAAAAGTGTCAGTAAATAATGAAGAAATGTTCATTTTCGGGGGTGTTCTTTTAAATCTGCTCTATTACTAACAGTCACCTAACTAATATAAATGACCACAAGACAATGTTGATAAAGACTGATCACATAATACATATTCTTTTCAAAAACGTGAACATTGAAAATTGTCCTTATCAGATTGTGTTTTAGTCCCCAAAATGCCAAAACTGTCACGTGGTGCACAGCCAAAACAAACAAAAAGCTGGCAATAGTAAATGCTAGTAGACATCTAGTTGAATAATTACTTCTATCCAATAGTATGTCTAAAAAGACATCAAAATAAAATATCTTCTCAGCATTACTTGCTCACTTTAAGAATATATTTTACAGCGAAAACCTTAAACATGTCAGCCAATGGAGGGGGAAAAAAGAGAGGCTCTTCCATCAAACAAATCTGCGTTTTGTACAACAGCCATGACAATCAATTTGAGTTTATCAAATTAAGGTAAATGGTCTAATGACCTTCCCCTGTAGTCAACATTTCAATACAGAGCTTTGCATTTCATTATGCAGCACTGTTCTTGCTCTCTCACTTTCACACACACACACACATACACACACACACACACATGCACACATGCACACATGCACACACACACGCTCAGACACATGAGTGTGTTAGATGGGCACAGCTGTGTTCCAATAAAACCCAGCAGCAGATGGAGCTCAGTGACAGTGAAGGGGTCACATTGGACTTTAACTTTGACATTTATAGAGCATTCACGATAGCACAAGTGCTGACAATTGAGAGCAGCACCTCTGAATCCTCTATTAATTACTAAAATACATTCAATATTGTCAGAAAAACACAAATAAACTCTTAGGTAAACACCACTTCAAGTCAAACCCAACCAAATGGCATTTCTACTGAAGGGATAGTTCACACAAACATGAAAATGTTTCCACTTTTTACTCACTCTCAAGTAATTCCAAAACCTACAAGTTTCTTTTTTCTGTAGAACAAAAAAGAAGATTTTTCAAGAATGTTAGAAAGCTTTAACCATTGACTTCCACAGTATGAAAAACAAACACTAAGGAAGTCAGTGGTTACAGGTTTCCAGCTTTCAAAAGAAAGAACGTGAAGAAGTGAAGGGTGAGTGTTAATGGTGATAATTTTTTGGGTCAACTCTTCTTTTAAAAAAATCTACAATGAGCATCTCTCTACTGCAAAATAGGGCAGGGAAAACAAATGAAATTGTTAAATCCGGTGTGCATTTTTCGCAGAGGAGGCCCTTAACGTCCTTCACAGGATGAAGCAGTGCCAGGCTGAAGCGGACAGCATGTGCAGTCTAGCAGACAAGCGTCCCAGATGGACGTCAGGTGCCATTTCTTCACCCCAGGTGAGACTGCAGTCCCATCTGTTGACAATTTGCACTTTTGGCTCCCTGCACACATTGAAATGAAGCCTGTGCTGGACTCCTGAAGGCCTTAAAAGGGCCCGGCTGCCAGAGGAGGCCCATTAGTGGGCTGCGGGTGGCACTTAGGCCTGAGGACAAGCTGATGAGACCCGTCCTACACTGTTCAAACACCCGGGATGAGTGCCTGGAGCCGCCTCTGAGCTGATATTAATGCACTATGGATGAAAGACGTGACTTTCCATCTCTGCTTCCTGACGCAGCTATGCTATTTTACCGAAGGTGTACTGAAAATACTAAACATGCACCTTTGTGAATAAAAAGGGACAAAACACTTAGTCAGAGATGGTTCTATTGAAATTCATGGCACAATGTCTTTGTCTTGAAGGCTGGAAATGTTCTCTTGGGGAGCAGCAGCCTTGTGTTTCTGTGCGGTTTGGATGTGCTGTGACTTTCAAGGTCTAATTGCTTTTCATACCCTGCGAGACGAGGGGAAGACAGCATCCATTGTGCTCTTTTGACACAGGGCCAGTCGGCCTTTCTTTGCCATGATATTCTGTGTTATGCAGAGGTGTTACAGGAGGACTTGCAAACACAGACTTGTTTTCACTGAAGTGACTCATTTCAGCAAACATGATGGCACAAAGCCTATCTTCTGAATGGTAAAAACTGTATGTTCCACTCATAATGCACTAAATATTATATAAACAGTTTAAGCAACATTTTATATTTTTATTAATTATATACAGGACATTTAGCTTGAGGGTCTAAATATTGTAATCATGACTGAGTTAAAAAATGTGAGGGATTTCAGGGAGTTTGAGATTTGTTCAACTTTGCATGCAACAAAAACGTACAAAGATTTACTGCATGCTCACCAGCCAGTAGAGCTGTATGCAACACTGAACCCTATAAAAGACAACACTCTATAACTTAAAAATTAAAATTATGAAATAATACTAATAATTATACACAATTAAACCAAAGCAAATCATATAACAAAATCAAACAAAACTAAAAAGTAGTATTTTGAAATTGAATAAAAATAAATTATATTTAGAAAAATAAAATAAATAAAATATTAAAACTAACCAGTTTCAAAAACCTGTTTTAAATCATTGAAAATATAAGAGGATAAAATGTTATTTGTTTAACAATATTGTATAAGTCCACCCATTTTTTCCACTCTACTTTAAACACAATATAAAACTTAAAATAAGACATATGTATAATAATAAATAAATTATAATTAGTATAGTACACTACAAAAATCAAATACATTTTAACGTTTTAACATTTTTTTAATTAAAATAAAACTGCGGTTTAGAATTCAGTATGATTTGTTACATTATAATGTACCTATGTAACTCTTATATGTAAATAATAACATATGAGTAGGGCCAGACAGAATCTGCGCACAATATTTGCTATTTCTGTAGAGAATTTTGTAAAGAATCTGTGGATTTATGCAGAATGATTATAGGAGTATCATAACTCAACTTAATATATGAAATAAAAGATAACACATTTTAACTTTAATGTTGACAATGCAAATCCAATTAGATCCACTTATTTGGTAAACAAACCAAGTCTCTCATATAATATATCTACTAAAAGACTTTACAAACTGTATCGTAAAAATATCATATGAACTTTTTAATATTACTACTATTATATCACAATAATATTAGTGAAATTAATTTAAAAACTGAATAAATATAAATGTACACACATGTACATTAAATACATAGACTTAATGATGGTGTCACAATGACCAGCGATCTAATCCTTACAGATCGCTGTTAAACTCACAGATCGCATAGAACTACAAATCTGCCAGTATATGGACTACAGCATTTTCCTTTCCTTGCCTTGTCATGTTAAACCTTTGCTTTGTTGTTTTGCTTGTTTACATTGCCTGCTGCCTGCCTGTACTGACTATTTGCATGTGTTTTGACCACGTCTCTGAATTCCCTATATACAGTACATCTGTTTGCCTTTATGTTGACCGTTGCTTGCCTGACCATCCTGCTAATAAACCTGCGTTTGGATCAGCCCTCCTTTGTCAGCGATCGCTTCACATTAAAGATGGGCTAAAAATCTGTGGAAATCTACAGAAAAAGACACATTTCCAAGGAAACCCCAATATTCTTATCAGTGACAAATAGAAAGCACTTCTGCATCCCTTACATATCTATTAGTCTCCGTCTGTTATAAAGCGCATGAAACTATGGGCTACTCGCATTCTCAAAGCTTAGGTTTTTTTAATATTATTCATATCTCTATAAAGCACCCGTCATGACAAATGGCTCATCTGTGACAATAGGGTCACAGCGGGCCCTCCAAATGCCCATCAAGTGGTTTTCCATATCAAGATGACTTAATGCACAATCTCCTGACGGGAAGGTCAAGTAGAACCGAGAAGGCCAATACGAGACAAGCAGCAGCTAATCTGCCTGTGAAATAATGTCTGGATAAAGTCACAAAGCATTTACTCTTATATTCAGAAGTTACATTTTAACATTAAAAACATTAGGTTGTTATTTCTTCAGGAATGAATAATAAAAACTATATTTTATTTCTGTTTGTGGATGACATTTTGTCATTTTCCCTCTTCCAACATGCAAAAATCAATTAAGATGTCAATGATAACCTTGAACCAACTCACTGAAAGCAGTCTCATGTTGAAAAACACCTTCATGTTTTCCATTATATTTGATTAAGTCACCTTAAGCCGTCATCACATCGAAACAGACGTTATCAAAAAGATGGCATCTTACTGTCTCTGAGTCGCCGTCTGTTGTCTGATCTTCGGCCCTGAACTGGACATGAGCTCCATAATGGCATAAATATAGTCGAATAAACCCTGTGATGAGGGACTCAGGAAAGCTAATAAATAAGTCTGCTCAAGGTAAAACCATAAACCAAATCACTAGGTCATAATCACATTGAGTTGTACATTTGCAATGCAACCACGATGCGGCCCAAAAGGACCTCTGAGGAAACAGCCTTCACCGCAGCCTTGGTGTAGAAATGAATGTAAGGAGCATCAGAGAGGATCTCAGTCAACTCCCAGCAGTCACAGAAGATCATGGAAATGACTGAAGTAGGGGAGAGTGGGGACTAAAGTAGCATTTTTCATTTAAAAAAATATATTTTTGAAAGATAATGTTTTAGACTAAATTTATTTTTGCTGTGGTTACAAATGTGGTGGTACATAAACATGGTGGTATATCAGGTGGTATTCTGAACAAATGTAGAACAACTTCAAAATATTTTTACATTACACGGAGTGAACATATAGACTGCACATTTTGATCCCGTCGGTAGGGACAAAAGTATGACACAAAAATTTGTGCTATATTAAGTAACTTAATCTTGTTTATTTTGAAGATATCTGACTATGACCTAGTTAATATGTTAAATGCAATCATATTTTGTCCTTTATCTTTATCTAAACTAAGGTGCTGACTCTCTGTGGTCATTAAAAATCCCATGGCACTTCTCGTAAAAAGAGTACATGATAAATGTGCTATATAAATACACATTATATTGGCAATATGCATTGATTTGCTAAAATTATAAATGAATGCATCAGAGTACCTCAATCTTGTTGTTTCCCAATAAAGACTTGTGCATTACACATTTTCACATTTTATTCTATTACAATTTTTTAATTTATTGGCATTATTATTATTTTGGTTTAAATTTTTGTTTTGTTTACATTTTAACGTCAGTTTGGTTCCATTTGTGAGATAATAAAGTGCAACTATCTTAATACCTTAATAGCAATAAAAAATCTGCTCTGTTTAATGCATTTTAACAACTGGGACTTGTCATTGAAATTACTATGCATACTGTACATATTATTAGTCTATTGGTGATTTCTTCTGTTAGGTGACTTCTAACACTATCACTCTATTGTATATTCTATCTGCATATACAGTATATGCAGATTTTAGGTCAAGATGTTGTTAATCTACTTTCTGCATTGATCAAAATCAATCTGAGGTGCAATGAAGTGCCGAGTCAGATTCAGTCTGTTGTGGAAAAGCAGATGCTGACAATCGCATGAGTGATAACTGGCAGAATATCTACATGCTATTAGAGTGTGAATAATAGGGATCTTAATAACCATCTACATCAAAATGTATTATCATAGCCTACCCTTTAAATAACATGAGCAGCTGAATAAGAAACCCAGCTCATCCAAGAACAGGTATTCAACATTCATATTAATAAAATAATAATAATAATAATAATAATAATAATATAAATAATAATAATAATAATAATAATAATAATAATAATATAAATAATGATAATAACAAGCATTAAGTCATTGAATCTATATGATTTCTGAAAGATCAATAAATCAATAAAGCCTGGAAAATTCAGCTTTACCATTGAAAATAAAATAAATTACATTTTAATATCTCACAGAAATATTAATGGAAAACAGAAAACATGTAAATGTTATATATTTATTGATTTATTTACTTAATTTATTGTGTTACTTTAAAATCGGTATGAAAAACAAGAAAAAAAAGCAACAAGCAA
>NC_079454.1:28436608-28441608 GCF_903798145.1 Danio aesculapii | reverse complement strand
AGAAAATAGTCATTAGAAATTAGCAAATAAAAAATTATGTTTTAAAATGTGTAAAATTTCAGGAGCTAATCATTTTGTCTTGAACTGTACTGTATGTATTCAATTTATAATTTTTATTAATGTAATTTTTTTACAAAGAAATAAATGTTAAAGTGTTTTATTTTGAAACACGATTAAAGAGTAAATAAGCATGACAAACATGCATTTTTCGATTTCTTATTATCTAACAATATTACAATATTAAAATTAATGTAACAAATTAAACAGTCACATTCCCTTCATGAAGCCAAAATGATATATTACAGGATGGTAGGTGTAATGTCCGAATTTGTTCCTTCATTTTCCTTCCGTCTTTCTCTGATTTAGTCCACTCAATTGCAATACACTATGGGTTTAGTGAAGAAGTGAACAAGCGAGTTATTTTGGACACAGCTCTTGATTCTGTTATTGGCGCATTCTGGTTAAATTAGCAGAGTGCAATTATATTTTCTAAGCTTGTGTGTAATTATTCTTCATCCACGATGCAGAAGCTGGGCTGAGTTTGTACTTAATTCACTTGTCAATCAAGCACAACACAGTGTGATTTCATATACAATCCAGAGGCAGTGCACACACTGGCATATAATTACAAGAACTTAACATGATATGAGCTATGTAAAAGAAATGCTTCATGTAGGGATTCATGTTGAAATGTTTCATCACTGACATTGTGACAAAAGTACTGTCAATAAAATATCAATTTAAAAAAGTTTGCTCTCTAAAAAAAATTTTATTAAGGTTATTCCAACCTATTTAGGGTAAAATAAGCACAAACTCAACCACTGGGTTAATTATAACTTCAATTTATTTGACCCAATTTATCCCAAACTTTGGGTTAGTTCATATTTTACCTAATTTGGTTTAAAATAAACTCTGCCTTATTTAGAGTGCGTACTAAATATTAACAAATGTTATAATACCAGAGGCGACATGGTGGCTCAGTGGTTAGCACTGTCGTCTCACAGCAAGAAGATCTGGTTCGAGTCCCCGCTGGACCAATTGTTGTTTCTGTGTGGAGTTTGCATGTACTCCACCATGTTCGTGTGGGTTTCCTTCCGGTGCTCCGGTTTCCCCCACTGTACAAAGACATGCTCTAGTTGAATTGAATAAACTAAATTGGCCGTAGTGTATGAGTGTGAATGAGTGTGTAAGGAGGTTTCCAGTACTGGGTTGTAGTTGGAAGGGCATCCGCTGTGTAAAACATATGCTGGATAAGTTGGTGGTTCATTCAAGGGACTAAGCCGCAGGAAAATTAATGAATGAATAAAATGAAAGAATGAATGAAAATAATATACTTTTTTATAATTTCATAAACATGTATATTTAAATATATAGGATTAATATTTTAGACATTAAAGATGTCCTACAAAAAGGTAAAATGATATTTTAAAACAGCTGCTAAAAAACCATCTTGTTTCAGTTCCTGATGCAGTTTTGGTTAAATGAACAGACTGGTTATCATTTTTGAGCTTGTGCATGAATATTTTCCATTCACAAAGCAAAATTAGGGATTTATTTATAGTATATTGGTCTGTCAATCACATGCAACGCAGTATGGTTTTGATGCAGATGCAGTTCACTGGCATATAATTACAAACATTTAACATGCTCTGAATTATGTAAATTACATGTTTTATGGGGGTAGAAATATCTTTATCTGCTATTTTTTACTCATACAATAATGATGTCTCCAAATATAAAACAGCAGTAAAATGAACATAAAAACTATTTAATAAAAAGCTAATTTAAAACATGAACAAATACTGTAATAGTATACAAATAATGTTAAAGAAATATTGGACAAATGAATAAGACACTAAAGTTAATTCATGACTGCTTTATATCAAGACAACTAGTAAAAAAAACTAGTTATTTTTTTAAATAATTTTTCTATTTATTTTTTTATTTCATATTAATTTAAAAGTTTTAGTCATTTTTATTTACTTGCTTACTTATTTTTAATTATTATTATTATTATTGTTGTTGTTGTTGTTGTTGCTAAAATGTTCAAGTAAATGAATTAGTATTTCCTTAGCATCAAGAATTTTTTTTTCAAATATTTCCCATGTGCTGTTCAATAGAGAAAAGATTTTCAACACATTTTTAAACATAATAGTTTTGATAACGGACTTATAATGAATGTTTTCTTTTGTCTTTGCCATGGTGATATTACATAATATTTAACTAGTTATTTTGCAAGATACTAGTATTCAGCTTAAAGTGCAATTTAAAGACTTACCTGCGTAATTAGACAAGTCATTGTACAACAGTTGTTTGTTCTGTAGCCACAAAAAGTTTTTGTAAAGAGGTTAATAATACTGTTTTATTGCAGCCAAACTAAAAGAAAACAGACTTTCTCCAGAAGCCAGAAGAAAAAAATATAATAGAAAATACTGTGAAAATTTCCTTGCTGTTAAGCATAATTTGAACGAGAATTTAAATTTAGGAGGAAAATATGATCGCTAATAATGCTAACAACGCTAATAATCTAAAATTAAATATGTTTGCAATAGATGTTCTCAGTTAATTTTTATTTTATTTGATCCAAAATACAAAACAATTGAAAATAAAAACCTTCAGTATAAATTTTTTGCTTTTAGCTAACTAAAATAACCCTCTCTGAGACCACAATAATATATATATATATATATATATATATATATATATATATTCAGATGAAGATATATAAATTATGGTAAACTTTTGGTGAACTTGGCCAAATGAATGTCACTTCTAACAGCTGCTCCTTTTAAAAACCATAAAAATCAAAGCTCTCTCTCCATGCAACATTGTGTATAGCTTGATTTAAGGAATGTAATAAACTTATGCTGCCAGCACTCTCTAAGTTTATATTTTGCTGGAGTGAAGTGGAGGTCAGGGGACAAAAGCGCGACCTCAGCAAAACACTACGGCATGATTAAGTGCTTTTGTCCTGAACTGGAGGATTTCTACAACAGGTTCACACACTATGGGGGAAACCATATGACATTGGCATGCCAGATGCCTGCAATCTGTTTCAGCTTCAGTCAGCAACCTGTTAGAACTGAGACTTTACATTTAGTCATTTAGGAGTTCTCTGAGTTTCTGAGAGGCAGGAAAACTGGTCATATTACAGAGTACAGAAAATCATGCTAATGCTATTGACAATTAATATGAAGAATGGTTTGAATCTGACTCAAAGGTGATAAAATAAGGCATATGCATTAAAAATGAACTGCAAGACTGTTACTAATCATTTACTGAAGTTTCATGCATACTGTATGCTTTATTAACTATTGTTGAGTCAGGTTTTAATTAAATTAAATTAAATTAAAAATAATAAAATAAAATATTAAATTTAATTAAATACAATACAATAAAATAAAAGGAAATAACAAAATTGAATAAAATAATAAAAATAAAATAAAACAAAACAAAATTAAATAAAAACAATAAAATAAATTAAAATTAAATAAATTAAATTAAATTAAATAATTAATGTTAATGCACTGTAAATAAGTAGTTTACTTTTCTTTAAAAACTGGGTAAACCGGTTTCTTTTAAAGTGATTAGTTGACTTTAGTTAAAAAAAGTGTGTAAACCTATTGCCTTAAAATCAAAACAATACCTTAAATAGAATGAATGAACTATTGTGCATAATTAAGTTAAGTTAATTTAATAGGTACAAGTTACAATGGGTTTACTCGCTTTTTTAATTCTGTGGGCCTAAAGTCAACTTATTGCTTTTAGGCAACAACATAAAATAAAAATAAAAATATACGATGAAATAAAATATGCATAGAAATTCAATCACTAAGAGCACAGCAAATTAATAAATAAAACTATTCTTTCACCAAGTATTATTAGTTCATATATAGCAACACTCATTTAAAACTCATTTAAAAAAAAATCATAAAAATAATATTAAAACAACACAAATTGAATTCTGATGAGATTTCAGATACACAAAACAGTTTTTTTTACTCAGAGATACACTTATTTAAATAGATCGTTGTACCTTCTGTTAAAAGTCTGCATTGAAACATGAATAGTCTAGTCAGGCTTTTGGAGCCGTTCAGCCAGCATGTGTTCTCAGAAGCCTTTATGTATGTACATTTAAACACTGCGAATCGTAAAAATGCTAAATGACAGCTGCAGAATGCAAAATAACCAGATGACACGAACGCAAGCGTGCAAACATGGCGTGTGTTCATCTGTCCACCCACCCAACAGACACTTGTTAAGTGCTCGTCACACACCACAGCACTATTGAAGAGGACCCTTTCTTTGTGCAGAAATTTAAAGGCAGGCTTCTGTCTGTGTCCGGCATTGTGTCTGTGACTTTGGTGTCTTCCTCTACAAACACACTGAGGTTATTCACGAGTCAGTGGCTTCCTATGAGCCCGTGCCCTCTGAGTTTCACCCCACATGTGCATTCTAATAGACGGGACAGAGGGGTGAGGGTAAGCAGGCACACTTTGGGATTTTAGAACAACAGGGTTACGTTTTTATATCCACCGACAGTGCACTCTTAAAAATAAAGGTACTTTGTGAAACAATTGAAGAGTTCAGATGCAAAAAAACTCCATCTGTGTGCCATCTGAAATGTTCTTCTAAAATAAGCATATTTCCCAGGCTCCTGTGTGTGGGTTCAATAGTTTAAATTTTATGACACAGAATAGGTTATTTTCTTTGCCTTTAACATAAAATAACTGAATGTAAACTACTGTTGGAGGCTGAATTTGAATGTATTTTATAAATAATATTTTATATTGGATTAAATTGAATTTTATAAGAAACGTTCAGATGGTATTTGGAGGTTTCTGCATCTGAATATTTGTTTCATGAAGAAACTTTAACACACATGGAAACTTTTCATACCAAAAAAAGAACTTTGCACTAAATGTTCCGGTGTGGAACCAAAAAATGGTTCTTCTATGGCATAACTACAAAAACTCCACTTTGGAAACTATTTTTATTGC
>NC_079454.1:28386608-28429108 GCF_903798145.1 Danio aesculapii | reverse complement strand
ACTGCTCATCTTTTTTCCAATGTGATAAGTAGCAATTACTTTCACCTTTCATATTAACATGAAATATAGTGTATGATAACCAGAAAACGTAAAAGTTATGAATAAATACAAGCACAGCATAATTTAAAGTCTCAAGCTCAAACACTGATACTGTAACATACCAAGTTAAAAAATTTATTCATTATTTAATTTCCACCAACCACAGGCTTCACAAAATTCTCACACAAATTTAACAAATTAATTAGAATTGGTGAATTTACTGTTTTAAAGCACCTTTAGAAATTAAGATGTGTGCTATCATAATAATAATTATAAACAGAGCTCAGACCTACAAGGGACATTAAGTGATAAAAAATAGAGTAAAAGGTTAATAAAAAACATTCTGCAAAAAAGTTATGGAAGCAAAATTTTTCCATGATGGAATACATTAATAATACATTAAACTGTACAAATTTTTCTCACAACGAAGACTTTTTTTAAATTATACATTTTTCTTCTCAGAACTACAAGTAAACATCTCACAATTCTGACATTTGCAACTGTGTATCTTGCAATACCAAGCTATACACTTACAAATGCTAGTTTATATGTCATAATGCTGAGAAAATAAGCAAGAAAACTTAAAAGACTCAGGAAATAAAGTTAAGGCACTTATGGGAAAAAAATGTAAGAGAATTCTGTCAAAAAATTTAGATATGTTTGGACACAAAAAATATATAAACTGAGAACTGACTTTATTATGTTTGTCATTTGTAATTTTAGCTTGTTCTTCCATGTTCTGCTAGCATTCTTTCATGTTTCCTTTGTTTCCATGGTTACTCACAGGTCCATTGACTATGTACACCTGTGTCTGATTTAGTTATAGATTATCTCTTGTACTTACTACTTAACTCGTTTTACATTTACATTGGGTTTATTTATTTTTGCGTTTACTCTACTCTTTAAATTTAATTGGATTTTTTTTTTAATTATTTATCCTGTGGCATTTCTGTGTGGAGTTTTCTCTGGGTGATCTGGTTTCCCCCCACAGTCCAAAGACATGCGCTATAGGTGAATTTGTGTAACAAAAAATTGCCTGCAGTACTGGGTTGGGGCTGGAAAGGTATCCGCTGCATAAAACATATGCTGGAATAGTTGGCGGTTCATTCCGTAGTTGCAGCCTCTGATAAGTTAGAAACGAAGCAAAAGGAAAATCAATGAATGAACGAATGAATGAATGAATGAATGAATGAATGAATGAATGAATAAATGAATGAATGAATGAATGAATGAATGAGTGAATGAATGAATGAATTACCCTGTGTCAGAAAAGGGCTTTCAGATAATATGTTTATTGTTCAGAACATGTGTTCACTTTACTGTCATTCTCCAATTCTGTCTTGCAGTAACTTAAAAATTCCAAGAGCTCTCCAATCAGCATATTCTCTCCAAGGGGCTTTTTATCATGTCTCCAGAGTACAGTTTGTCCCTTTGACAGTTAAAGCATTCATACAAAAAATGCTTCTTTCCCAGTCAGTCAGTCTTCAGTCTCTGATTGGTCATACGGCACCAAGGATAACAAAGATAATGGCATCAACGGCACAGGCATAAGCGACTATGAGATGCAGGGGGAAATTGTAATGATGGCACTTAATAGACCAATTATGCCCCATTAGGATAACATCTCGCCCAATAAGGTCCCATTATCAGGAGCAAGCGCAGAGATGATGACAGCATTTGATTACATGTGGGTGGGCCTATGCTGCATCTTCAAGTGACAATTTATAAAAATCCACTTATTTTATGACTCCCAAAACATTTCCACAAAGCTCATTGTTTAAATTACATTTAGGAGAGTAATTTCACAGTGATTTGTAAACAAGCAGGTTGTGCAAACTATGAGTAATTTAGTCTCCCTGTTGAGTGGGATTTATGCCAAAGATTTTTCTTAATTAGTATTATATTGTCACTCACAAAATGTTTTTTTCCTGACTATATTAAGAATATTACTACTGTGGTTTTAAATCACATGTGAGGCAAGGAAAGATGCTTTAGAAGGGAAAGGAAATAACATTTCTTTTCTTTTTTTGAGAGAAAAGTCAAAGATAAGTGCATCTTCCAGAAATTGTCAGACTATCTGTGTGACAGAAAAGCAGAGTGGGGATTTAGTTCTGTAAAGGATAAAGAGATGAAGCAGGTGTAACAGCCACTTTCCCATCACAGTGACTTTGCAAAGACTTGTTTATCCTGGGTTTCTCTTGCATTCCAAGTCATTCGTATCAAAGCCGAGTTCCTGTCAATGTAATAAGACAGTTACGTAACTGAGATGACATACACATGCATCACTGATGCATTCAAAAGAAATGCTGCCTCTGTGAAGGATATTGCATAATGCGCTGGTGGATATACTCGCAGGTAAATTGAGAATGTTAAAATAAAATTATAAAGATTAGGTAAGAGCTGGCAAATCAAATCTTTTAAAGGAACACTCCACTTCTTTTCAAATAGACTCATTTTACAAGTCACCTAGAGCTATACGGTTGAGCTTTACTATTTTTGAATCCTTTTAGCAAATCTCCAAGTCTGGTAGGAGCACTTTTAGCTTAGCTTAGCATAAATCATTGAATTGGATTAGACCATTAGCATCTTGCTCAAAAAATGTCCTATTTTCCTATTTACTCTTCTGTAGTTAGGACTGACAGCTATGTCTAACGATATTACAAAGCATTGTAATCTAGCTATCTAGTATCTAGATTTTCAGTCCCAAACATTTCAGTTTTTCAGGTGCAGTGTAATATCATTGCAGCTGCTGCAGCCATGGTAGAACAGCAAAATTCCTTGTTTTTATTATTTTTTTCAGTGAGATGCTAACAGTCTAATCTGTTTAAATGATTTATGCTAAACTAACCTAAATGTGCTCTGCCAGTGCTAGAGATTGGCTGCCCAGCAACAATTTTGTGTTTAATAGAAGTCTAATATACATCTAAACTTAGACAGCTTGGCTAAAACAAGGCTAAACTTGAAAATCTAAGAATAGCCCAAAACTACACTAGTCATCAAATAGACAGACTTTATATGTGTATTTCAAGGACATTCAATTTCTGTTCATTTGATGACTAGTTAGTTTTGGCCTTTTTCTTAGAGGTCTATTAGATTTTTCACCGACCAGCTCAAATTTAGCCTGTTTTTAACCAAGACGACTATGTCTAGATGTCTATTAGAATCTATTAGACGTCTTTTAAAAAGTTTCTTGCTGGGAATGGATTCATTAAATGATAAAACTCAAGTGTTTATAACTCTAGGTGACTTGTATAAATTAGCCTCTTTGGGGAAAAAAGGAGTTGCTCCTTTAAAAAATCAGAGCCTCTTCTGCCACTTTGATGTTTCTAAACAAACCGAAATCGACATGGAAAGATTTGTTTTCACCCCTGGTACGGCTTTGTGGTCAAATAAAGATACTTTAGACGGCCTAATTAACATTACACACAATCTTCCAGCAGTGATTATGGAGCCAGTACGTCATCCCGTATTGAAAATGTAGCACTCTCATAAGATCATTAGTGTCCCACTGATGCATATCAGCCAAGCCAATTAGCCAGATGATTAATACAATCATTCAGCAGAATGACTCATAATAAATTAATGGAAATAAATGAATTTTTCAGATGGTGCTGAAATAATTTCATACTTTGAACATAAATATTATCCTACACCCATATGCCTGTTTCTAACTATTCCTGTCTGCTGGCCACAACAGCGTAGAATCTGTGCCAAAACTTTATTAGGCCTGAGCAGATCACGCAAAGTTTTCATACAGGTTAATAAAGAATGTTGTCTTTAAACATGAAAAAATTTTCCACACACAGAGAGAGAGCTTTATACATAATATTTGACTTTCAGAATATATTGTATGCATTTTTCTTTTAGAATTGATTAGGTTCATTTGTTATGCAGTGATGTTGATGCACAGTCTCAAAGATGATTGGTCATGACTTTGAATTAATCAGTGAGACTAATATACATTATTCTATATGTATATTCTTTCATCTGCAAGTTACTAAATCTACAAATGTCTGTATTTAGTTGAGCTTCTGTTCAGCTCTATATGGGAAATCCGCTTCTTTTACTTGAAGAGCTTGTTATTCCAGATTAGCATTACAAGTGGTGTACTGTACATGATGTATGATCAAAATGTCTATATCAAAAAAAATTTGGGTATGATTCAAACACTTACACAAATTGAGGTCATTTCATGACCTAATTTTGTAAAAGTGCTCCCAAACCAAGACTTTCTGAACATGGACAAAAAGCTAATAAGAGTATTTAATGGCATATTTTAAAAAAGCAGCTTTAACTTCCATTTTTTTAAAAACATTACAGCCTGCAATTTAAGTTGTCAAACTCTTTAGTATAGTGAAGTTGTTAGCACTAACTATAGCAATATTTTTAAACCTAAAAAAATCTTGCATATTTCACTGCAGTAAAATGAGTGGTACTAATACAAACAGATAAACGAGCCTGATGACACTGTTTTATTTAGGTTCGTTCTTGCACATATCACTTCAGTTTAGAAATCAAATAACTGATGAACAATAGTAAGAAGACAATGTTGTACTGCATTTAAAAATAGCATAGCACTCACACTAAACCTGCTAGCATCACCAGCGATCTAGCGGCTGCGGATCGCTGGGGAACTACACCACACCACACTAACGAACTGCAACACCCAGCATGCACCTCGCACACACCGGTTCCTGTTTTCCCCTGATTACATACAAGGAATATCATTATTGACTGATCACAAGGACTATTTTACACAGCACGCACACGCACTTCTGAGCTGAGTATTGTTTATCTGTATTGTGAGCATTACGACGTGCTTTCCCTTGCCATGTTTGATCCTTGCTTTGTTTCCTTTGTTTTACGTTGTTTGCCACCTGAACTGACCATTCGCATTTTTATGACCATGCTCTGGATTTCTCTGCCCTGTGCCTCCTGTTCTGACCATTGACTATTAGACAATTCTCTATAATAAACTGCAGTTGGATCCTCAACTTTGTCGTCCAGCATCCACTTCCACACTGGCGTTTCATCTTGCATTTCTGAACAGCTCTCCATCCACATTATACTGCTAAAAAAACGCACATCACGTGACCACACACACACAGATTCTGGTATGCACTGCAGCGTATGCGCACATCACCCACACCTCCCTGGGTTGAGAGCAGCACAGGTTGGACAGTTAATCAAGATCTTCTGTTAGATTTCATCTTGCTATAGTTGTTCACATAATATTTAATTCACCTTGTCTCTATCTAATGTTCTTTTACTTCTATTACTTGTTATCAGGTAATGTGTTTTGGCTGACGGCAAAGATAATTTAATATATTAATTTATGTAACTCACATACAGTGATTCTGCACATTTGACTGATTGCTTGCCTTTATTTCCTATAATGTATAAACCTATTGTACGTTACTTTTATAATGGCCATTTTGATATTAAAACTGATATTCAGCAAAAGGGACAGAGTATGTTTCATATTTTTCGAAGAAATGAAGGGAGGCAGTTTTTGTTATAGGCTCCATTTTGTTATAATATGATACAGTGAAGATGACAGTCATATAAATATGTAGCTACATGACGCCTCAACATTATTAGTGTCTGTTAAGTTAACATCAAAATGAAAATAGGCTGTTCCTTGTATCATGTTTTTATTTTTAATGTTAAGATGTGAAACAACGTAGCCAGTGTGATGCAATTGATGTTTTAAAGTATACTGTTTTTACCTGACGTGTCCTCCGGTAGTTTGTTTTCCATATCAAACTTGCAAAGTCTGAACTTAAGGAAGGGTGCAAGACTGAACTTTGTGCACTTGATATTGAGGATTGAGCCACAATCAGATCTGTGAATGTATGCAGCCACGCTTCCATTTTCAGATGTCTCCGTTTTTCCCCCATCCACACTGACACGAAGCAGCATCATTTTCAAACCACAACGGCCTTCTCTCTAGCGTTTTCAAAAACTCAGTTTTCAGGGCTCGAAAACTCTGAGGCATTGTGGATGGAAAGCGTAACGTAGCAAAACTTATTCTTTTTAAAACTAAAACGTATTAGTGTAAACGGGGCCTCAGCCATGATGTGTGTGTATGTGTTTTTGTGTGTGCTGTGTTTATGGTCCATCTGATTAATCCTAAAACTGCTTTAGCTGTGTGTGTCTGCAATCAAGGGGGGATCTAGGACAGGTGTGTGACTAAAGTGCATGATGGCATTTGTAGTTCTTCAGTGATCTGGACAGGCTGGATTGCTGGTGATTGTGACAAAACCTTACCCTCCTAAACAAGAGTTAAAAGAAGAAAAAATTATAAATTTGCCTTTGATGAATCAACCATATCGTTCAACAATGTTTTATCACATGTCCATTCACATGCAAGGAACCATCTGTAAGTGAATCTTTAACTAATAATGCCCATGATCGTAATTTGTGAGAAAAGAATGAAGGTTGTTTGTGTTTTACTACCACTCCTATTTATTTCAACTGAAAACTGCAGTTAACAATATAGAGAAATGTTTTTGCAGTTTGAAAAAAAAATGTTGGCAGATCAATTATTTCAGTGAGTTTTGGTTGAAACAAATGTCTGTATTTTGTCTGTTTTCAAATTTGTGATACATTTTTTCAAGCCTAAATTAGAGAAAAACAGTACAAGTGATTTTAAGCATTCAAAATTAGCAAACACAAACACCATTGTTTGTCAATGTGTTGGATTAACACAAGTCCTGTCTTTTCAGCATTGAAAAAACTACTATAAAAAGAAAATAAAATTCTTTAGAAATACAAATCACAGCAGACATAATAGACAGTGGTTTGACACATAGTAAGTGAGCATCAAAATCCATATCTGCTCTGGGGCATGCCAAAAACGAGGATGATGGGTAACTATGAGTTGTTCCACAACAGCAGGAGACCCGATTCAATGTTCCATGTCAACAAGGCAGTATAGCTACTATTTTAGGTCTCTCACCACAGGTTTAGTCTTTTATGAACTTGGTTTTTGAGCCAGGAAGGTCAAAGCTGAACACGCCAGGCCTCCAGTTCAACAGAGATCAAATGAGCAATTCCACTCCTCCCTGTGACCGCCTGTAACTTCCTGTTTTTTAACTGGGGAATGGTCAGGGATGGCACCTCCTTTTAAAGAAAACAGTTATGGCTAGATACTTTTTCCCATGTTTATTTTTTCAGTAGACCACCAGCAGTGCTTCCTCCTGCTGGTTGTCATATTCTGTTGGACGCTCTTTCAAGTCTCTTCAAGAACACTGACCTCTTATCACCAACTGTAAGTATGAGAAAATACTTCTGTGCTACATTAGTAAGGATGCAGCAGGCCATCTACATGTATATAAAACACCGCATGTACACAAGAAAGCCGTTTAGAAATGTCAATGAGATAATAAACTTCAAGCATTCGGTTATTTTAAACATTGCACGTAAATGTCGGTTTTACTTGGCTGGGCCTGGTGTGACATTAAAAGATGTTCCTGTGTGTGCGGAAAAGATAAGTTTAAAAAATATTTCAGTATATTAATGGAGGGTGACCTTTACTTGTATCGTCTCTAAGAACTGGAATTATTCACCATGAAGGGCTGAGATTTGAAAATTAGAAAAGCAACCCAATCAGTAGTTCTTAACAAGGGGACCGGGACAACAAGTAAAGTTCCAAGGATGATTGAAATTGATTATATTGCTTTAAAAGTTATGTAAGGAATAATTGACAGAAGGCTAATAAATCATTATTAATGCATAGTGATGGTGATGTTGTTTTCTGTAAAATACATGGCCACAATTTTCTAGAGAGCAAGAGAATGACTATTTGAGTGTTTGTAAATTATTTAAGTCTATGCATCTCTTAATAATGTTCAGCAGCAGCGTCTCTACTTACAACAAAACTGCAAGTTTATCTGCTTTAAAAACAACATAATTTTTACCTGAGATGAGTGAAGCAAAACTGTAGATTTAAAGTTAAGATACTATTTTTCTTAAAAAGTCGTGAGACACGCACTGATAGCAGGTTTTCTGTGAAAGTTCATGTGAGAGAGTGAAAGAAAATCAAAGAAAGAATATACATACTTGTCATTTCTGTCTGTAAACATTAAAATCTCAATTTTTATCCTGTTTTTAAATATTTTTATTTGCTTGGTCACGGAGAAATGTTTAACATGCATGTCAATACATGGATAACTCACACAAGTTTGCTTACTGAAATAAGAGATGTCCTAGTTTACAGGTACAGTAAACTAATATTCTGGTAATACAAGAAAACAATGTTCACATTAACTGAAAGATAAGGAGATATGAACATATTTCAACGCTCCTAGGTTTTTTTAAGTCAAATGCTATGTTGGGCAACAGGGGAGCCTTTGACTAGGTTCAGAACTAGAAGGAATGCTTTGTTAATTACAATAGGATTAAACTAAAAATTTAGGGCTATTTTATTTTAGAAGTCATTGAAAAAATTTTTTAATTCTGACTGAAAAATCATAGCTGTTTTTGAACCTATGACAGTCATTGTAGTATTTGCAGCAATCAAATCTATTTAATTGGCAGGTATATTAGCCCTTTAATGGGCGAATAACCTTGTATGGTTATCTTCATTTCATTGACTACAATTATATAAAAAATTACTTCCATACACTTCAAATATAGTCTGTGCTAGTAAATGCAAGGCTAATTATGAAATCCAGGTAAAACACTGTATGACAACATTTCTGGATGACTGTTCTAGAGCATACCGCTAATCAATCTGTCAGATTCTGGAGTGTATTACAGTTCTAAAGAAAAACATAAATAATAACATTTTCTTTAAACAAACACATTTATAGAGATGGTAAACAAGTATATAATTTAACTCACCTAGGAAATAGAGGCCACGTGAATGGGTTGTGAGCACAATAAAGTGCACACAGCATGCCATATCATCTGATAATTGTAAGAAATAATTCCAAAAAGCAACTGACTGTGTAAAGCCATATAAAACAAACAAAAATACGATGTATATGCCAAGTTAGCGGCTAATTAGCCGGAATCAGCTGAAGCGACAGCGACCAGCGAGACCTAGCTCAAAGGGGTCACGCCCCTTAATTATGCAGACTTAATATAACCTTATATTAAGTAAAACGAATGAGTTATAAAAAAAATTCACCCCACTCACAGTTGTCATGAAGGGTAATATTAGCTATATAAACCAAAATCGTTCTTTGTCCCAGGCTGTAAACACCTTTTTATCTGCTGTAAAGTTGGCCGTTTTAAACAGTGGGGTTAATAAAAATTAGCTGGGCGAGAGGGGAGTTTGAGCTCATGTAGAACTCGATGAAATCCCCTGACTTGTTAATGGCTAATGACAGAATATAGGGATAGCAATACCGCTTACGAGTAAGAGCTCATCTATAGTGCCAATTTGGTATGATCAAATTACTTATATTGTGTGTTTTTTAGACTGTGGGAGGAAACTAGGGAACCTGGGGAATTCTTTAAGATGAAGATACTAGCCACACAGTGATACCAGTAAATATCTTTACAGGAAAGTTCATAAAAAGGTGTGGTACACAGGCAGTTGACGTTCCATCATTTTAGACTATTCACACATCCATTCCACACATCCATCCATTAACTAGAAATGACCTCTAAATGGCAGTGCTTGTTTCTAAACGGATCACCCTTTTCTTGATGGTTTTGCTTTATTTAAAGTTTAGTATTTCATGCCGCTGCTTGTGAGACATTCAAAGGCAAAATCGCAAACCATATCTACATGTACACACACTTGACTATATTAAAAATTCTGTGGATGGCTAAATATTGTGAACAACATATATGAAAACATATGAGAGGAACACTCCTTCAAGTGCACAAGCCATTAAGCAGAGCATGAAGGTAAACAAACAGCTGTTTAAAAGCATTTTATCAATAATTTTTTTTACACAGTTTGCATTAAGAAGGAAACATAGAACGTTATCGTCTAACATCTAGCAGCTAAATGTGTCTGTAAAATATTCAAAGGCTTTTATTTTCATAAACCGTCGTGGATGGAATGCCTCTGAGTGTTCTGATTGGCTGGAGTAGACGTCTCACATTGGCGCGTTCTAGATGTGAATGCGCTCTCTCCGGCAATCTTCTTTCTGCATTCACACAGATTAGCATTCTGGCAAATTATCGGTAATTTTACAACTTCTCTTTCCGGAAAACTGCCAGAACTAATTTTGGTATTTTCAAAAAGGGCCTGTTCACACATACAGACATTTTCTGTAATTTTCCAGAAAGGTCTGTATGTGTGAAAGGGGCTACCAAGGTAAGAAACTCATTTATAGTGAGTTAAGAATCGTCTGATTGGTGAATCATTATGCGGGACCAACCGTGGACAATCATAAGCATGTGCTCCTCTGGAAATTAGTTTATTAATAAACTTCACAAAGTCTTGTAGTAACCCCAGTAACACTCCAGGGTTTTTCTGATGAGTATTTGGATGAGTGCACTATAAAGGGTTAAAACGGACAAGTTACCAAAGATGTGTGTGTACATAAGAAAACATTACTTTTTTAAGCAAAACATTTATCTAAAAAGCATCAGATAAAACAATACTACTTCAAGATTTCAAAACCAATCATCTTCAAAACCTGTTTGTTTTTAATGTCTGCTTAAAAGTATCCAGCATTTATTTTATATATTTTTTTATTTTGTTTTAGTGCAATATAAAGAAAAACTTCATGACCCAATGGTGTAGTGCATAGCACGTCGACACATGGCACTCCGATGTTCAAGGTTCAATGTTCCTATGCTGATCCTTTCCCTCTCTCTGCTTTCCTGTCTATACTACTGTCCTGTTAATTAAAAGTGAAACCCCCCAAAAAATTATTCTAAAATCAATATTTCAATCAAGAAATCAATAGACCTGACATTTAATGCATGTCTTTTTCCTCCAACAACACAAAAGTAGTCCATAAACTTTTTAAATTATTCCACAGCTTCTTTTTGATAACATTCTGTATGACTTTGTACTCTAAGCTTAAACTGAGTTGTAAGAATACAGCTCAGCTATCTTATTACCACAGCTGTTGAGCGTCTCCCAAAATGCCAAAATCTCCCATTGCAATCTTCCAGCCATCACTAATGACAACTAATCTGAAAGTGTGACCGGCAGGCAGGCTGTGGCTGACAGCAGATAAGACGCTTGAAAGTAAGACGCGCACAACCTGAGTTGCATGAAGTGACAACAAGGACAAACTGACTGACTAAATCAAATACTATAGTGGTAATCATGAGTAAATAGAAGCCAAAATAACTCCAGGAAACTTGTATTGGCTTGACCTGCTTGTCTGCATGACTGGACCTCTTGTATTCCTCCTTCCCCACAGCACTGGCATCCAGAGCTCAGGAGGAGAGCCGTAACCCTGCAGCTTTATTGCTCCGGTGGCTTTTCAAAACGAGTGTGGTGAGGGTTATAAAGCCAGTGTGAACTCAAATATCCCTGCTTTGACAAGGCGAATGGGGCCTCTTTGGGCAAACTGGTGCATAAAACTGTGGCGGTGGAGTCCTGAAACGCTCTCTTGAGCATGCTTTAACACTGCAGCTCTCGGAAAGGATAAAGTCTAAAGCTACTACCTGCTTTTTGTGCTCAGATTTTACGATATTTATCAACAAAGACAAGCCTTTTGTGTGTGTGCGTGTGTCTTAGGCTTTCAGTGTGACTTATATGAAGGACTTATCTGAGGTAAAAGTTGATTGAGGTGCTGGCTCGGGGACAGAACTGAATTACGACTACCAAACCACAGCATTGATCTGTTTCACAGCTCACTTAACCTGTTATTCAATCTGTTCCAGTGCTTTCTGTCAGCGTACCTGTCCCATATACTCGGGGCAATCCAGCCTCACGCACTGACAGACAGACCCCTCATCACCTCAGGTTAATGACAGACTTTGTTGGATGCAATGACAAATCTTTATACCTCTTCATGCAATGTCTTTCTGAAGTCAGAGTTGCAGTTGTTTTTTTTTCCATGTCTTCGCTGACTCTTGACGTTATGGTTTTCTAGAACTAGGCTTTGTGTCTGTTCAGTTCTATTGTACACATAAGGACTGATCTATGTCTTTTAAACAAGAGAGGATCTGAACATCAGAAACGGACCATCAAAACAGGATGGACTGAGGTCCAGCAGGAAAGAGAGATGGATGGTATATTGACTATTAACTATTATAATTTAGGTAAATATCAAAATTTCTTTATTAAATACTTCCCTCAGGGCATCCAGTACATGACTCTCAGGTCAAAGAAAAATGAAGGCTTGTAGGGAAAACACTCCATCTGATCCAATTAAATTAAAACGATTTTAGCAGTCCAAAATCCATATTCAGAGGACATCAAAGAATTCCACAAGACCTCAGCCTACAAATCAGGATCTACTCCAGCAAAATCAATCAATTAGAATACTCGGCTTTTACTCAACAAGAATTTTAATCCTAAAAATCTGGGAAGACACTGTTTGTATGACACACTGTTCAGCACTGAACTTGAGAGCAATTCCAGCATTAGTCTTGAATCGATTACCCATTGTCATCATTATTCTATCCTACTGTGAATTATCTTTAATGGACAACCAGCCTTTTAGGAGGCTTGAATGAGTCAGTAGGTGACATGGTAGACAGGCAATATTCTAGAAATCCCAGATTTGTAAATAAAAGTTTGCCATCTTGTAAAGCCATCAGTTAAACCTGGAAAGTTATGGTTACATTACCAAGTAATGTTAAAGGGGTGGTGCACTAAGATATTATACTTTGAACTTTAGTTGATGTGTAATGTAGCTGTGTGAACGTAAACTACATCTCTGAATGTAATACGCTCAGTTTAATGCAAAGAGAGACATTGGCTTTTACGGAGTTAGCTTAGCAAAGCCTACAGCGAACGAAGTTTGGGGACTACAAAAAAATACATCCGGGCTAGTGAGATCACTAATGTTTCAGGTTACGTGCATACACCACACACGCATACACCCCATGCAGTGGCACTGTAATGATATAGCAGAGAACGCTAAAATGCCATCCAAACACTGCTATTTCCACAGAGCTTGTTCTGTTTCTATATTTGGGCTTCCAAAAGTTTAACACAAAGAGAGAAGTGCTTACAGTTTAATTCATGCTCATCTTTTTTCCAATGTGATAAGTAGCAATTACTTTCACCTTTCATATTAACATGAAATATAGTGTATGATAACAGAAAACGTAAAAGTTATGAATAAATACAAGCACAGCATAATTTAAAGTCTCAAGCTCAAACACTGATACTGTAACATACCAAGTAAAAAATTTATTCATTATTTAATTTCCACCAACCACAGGCTTCACAAAATTCTCACACAAATTAACAAATTAATTAGAATTGGTGAATTTACTGTTTTAAAGCACCTTTAGAAATTAAGATGTGTGCTATCATAATAATAATTATAAACAGAGCTCAGACCTACAAGGGACATTAAGTGATAAAAAATAGAGTAAAAGGTTAATAAAAAACATTCTGCAAAAAAGTTATGGAGCAAAATTTTTCCATGATGGAATACATTAATAATACATTAAACTGTACAAATTTTTCTCACAACGAAGACTTTTTTTAAATTATACATTTTTCTTCTCAGAACTACAAGTAAACATCTCACAATTCTGACATTTGCAACTGTGTATCTTGCAATACCAAGCTATACACTTACAAATGCTAGTTTATATGTCATAATGCTGAGAAAATAAGCAAGAAACTTAAAAGACTCAGGAAATAAAGTTAAGGCACTTATGGGAAAAAAATGTAAGAGAATTCTGTCAAAAAATTTAGATATGTTTGGACACAAAAAATATATAAACTGAGAACTGACTTTATTATGTTTGTCATTTGTAATTTTAGCTTGTTCTTCCATGTTCTGCTAGCATTCTTTCATGTTTCCTTTGTTTCCATGGTTACTCACAGGTCCATTGACTATGTACACCTGTGTCTGATTTAGTTATAGATTATCTCTTGTACTTACTACTTAACTCGTTTTACATTTACATTGGGTTTATTTATTTTTGCGTTTACTCTACTCTTTAAATTTAATTGGATTTTTTTTTTAATTATTTATCCTGTGGCATTTCTGTGTGGAGTTTTCTCTGGGTGATCTGGTTTCCCCCACAGTCCAAAGACATGCGCTATAGGTGAATTTGTGTAAACAAAAAATTGCCTGCAGTACTGGGTTGGGGCTGGAAAGGTATCCGCTGCATAAAACATATGCTGGAATAGTTGGCGGTTCATTCCGTAGTTGCAGCCTCTGATAAGTTAGAAACGAAGCAAAAGGAAAATCAATGAATGAACGAATGAATGAATGAATGAATGAATGAATGAATGAATGAATAAATGAATGAATGAATGAATGAATGAATGAGTGAATGAATGAATGAATTACCCTGTGTCAGAAAAGGGCTTTCAGATAATATGTTTATTGTTCAGAACATGTGTTCACTTTACTGTCATTCTCCAATTCTGTCTTGCAGTAACTTAAAAATTCCAAGAGCTCTCCAATCAGCATATTCTCTCCAAGGGGCTTTTTATCATGTCTCCAGAGTACAGTTTGTCCCTTTGACAGTTAAAGCATTCATACAAAAAATGCTTCTTTCCCAGTCAGTCAGTCTTCAGTCTCTGATTGGTCATACGGCACCAAGGATAACAAAGATAATGGCATCAACGGCACAGGCATAAGCGACTATGAGATGCAGGGGGAAATTGTAATGATGGCACTTAATAGACCAATTATGCCCCATTAGGATAACATCTCGCCCAATAAGGTCCCATTATCAGGAGCAAGCGCAGAGATGATGACAGCATTTGATTACATGTGGGTGGGCCTATGCTGCATCTTCAAGTGACAATTTATAAAAATCCACTTATTTTATGACTCCCAAAACATTTCCACAAAGCTCATTGTTTAAATTACATTTAGGAGAGTAATTTCACAGTGATTTGTAAACAAGCAGGTTGTGCAAACTATGAGTAATTTAGTCTCCCTGTTGAGTGGGATTTATGCCAAAGATTTTTCTTAATTAGTATTATATTGTCACTCACAAAATGTTTTTTTCCTGACTATATTAAGAATATTACTACTGTGGTTTTAAATCACATGTGAGGCAAGGAAAGATGCTTTAGAAGGGAAGGAAATAACATTTCTTTTCTTTTTTTGAGAGAAAAGTCAAAGATAAGTGCATCTTCCAGAAATTGTCAGACTATCTGTGTGACAGAAAAGCAGAGTGGGGATTTAGTTCTGTAAAGGATAAAGAGATGAAGCAGGTGTAACAGCCACTTTCCCATCACAGTGACTTTGCAAAGACTTGTTTATCCTGGGTTTCTCTTGCATTCCAAGTCATTCGTATCAAAGCCGAGTTCCTGTCAATGTAATAAGACAGTTACGTAACTGAGATGACATACACATGCATCACTGATGCATTCAAAAGAAATGCTGCCTCTGTGAAGGATATTGCATAATGCGCTGGTGGATATACTCGCAGGTAAATTGAGAATGTTAAATAAATTATAAAGATTAGGTAAGAGCTGGCAAATCAAATCTTTTAAAGGAACCTCCACTTCTTTTCAAATAGACTCATTTTACAAGTCACCTAGAGCTATACGGTTGAGCTTTACTATTTTTGAATCCTTTTAGCAAATCTCCAAGTCTGGTAGGAGCACTTTTAGCTTAGCTTAGCATAAATCATTGAATTGGATTAGACCATTAGCATCTTGCTCAAAAAATGTCCTATTTTCCTATTTACTCTTCTGTAGTTAGGACTGACAGCTATGTCTAACGATATTACAAAGCATTGTATCTAGCTATCTAGTATCTAGATTTTCAGTCCCAAACATTTCAGTTTTTCAGGTGCAGTGTAATATCATTGCAGCTGCTGCAGCCATGGTAGAACAGCAAAATTCCTTGTTTTTATTATTTTTTTCAGTGAGATGCTAACAGTCTAATCTGTTTAAATGATTTATGCTAAACTAACCTAAATGTGCTCTGCCAGTGCTAGAGATTGGCTGCCCAGCAACAATTTTGTGTTTAATAGAAGTCTAATATACATCTAAACTTAGACAGCTTGGCTAAAACAAGGCTAAACTTGAAAATCTAAGAATAGCCCAAAACTACACTAGTCATCAAATAGACAGACTTTATATGTGTATTCAAGACATTCATTTCTGTTCATTTGATGACTAGTCTAGTTTTGGCCTTTTCTTAGAGGTCTATTAGATTTTTCACCGACAGCTCAAATTTAGCCTTGTTTTAACCAAGACGACTATGTCTAGATGTCTATTAGACATCTATTAGACGTCTTTTAAAAAGTTTCTTGCTGGGAATGGATTCATAAATGATAAAACTCAAGTGTTTATAACTCTAGGTGACTTGTAAAATTAGCCTCTTTGGGGAAAAAAAGGAGTGCTCCTTTAAAAATCAGAGCCTCTTCTGCCACTTTGATTGTTTCAAACAAACCGAAATCGACATGGAAAGATTTGTTTCACCCTGGTACGGCTTTGTGGTCAAATAAAGATACTTTAGACGGCCTAATTAACATTACACACAATCCTTCCAGCAGTGATTATGGAGCAAGTACGTCATCCCGTATTGAAAAATGTAGCACTCTCATAAGAATCATTAGTGTCCCACTGATGCATATCAGCCAAGCCAATTAGCCAGATGATTAATACAATCATTCAGCAGAATGACTCATAATAAATTAATGGAATAAATGAATTTTTCAGATGGTGCTGAAATAATTTCATACTTTGAACATAAATATTATCCTACACCCATATGCCTGTTTCTAACTATTCCTGTCTGCTGGCCACAACAGCGTAGAATCTGTGCAAAACTTTATTAGGCCTGAGCAGATCACGCAAAGTTTTCATACAGGTTAATAAAGAATGTTGTCTTTAAACATGAAAAAATTTTCCACACACAGAGAGAGAGCTTTATACATAATATTTGACTTTCAGAATATATTGTATGCATTTTTCTTTTAGAATTGATTAGGTTCATTTGTTATGCAGTGATGTTGATGCACAGTCTCAAAGATGATTGGTCATGACTTTGAATTAATCAGTGAGACTAATATACATTATTCTATATGTATATTCTTTCATCTGCAAGTTACTAAATCTACAAATGTCTGTATTTAGTTGAGCTTCTGTTCAGCTCTATATGGGAAATCCGCTTCTTTTACTTGAAGAGCTGTTATTCCAGATTAGCATTACAAGTGGGTGTACTGTACATGATGTATGATCAAAATGTCTATATCAAAAAAAATTTGGGTTATGATTCAAACACTTACACAAATTGAGGTCATTTCATGACCTAATTTTGTAAAAGTGCTCCAAACCAAGACTTTCTGAACATGGACAAAAAGCTAATAAGAGTATTTTAATGGCATATTTTAAAAAAAGCAGCTTTAACTTCCATTTTTTAAAACATTTACAGCATGCAATTTAAGTTGTCAAACTCTTTAGTATAGTGAAGTTTTAGCACTAACTATAGCAATATTTTTAAACCTAAAAAAAATCTTGCATATTTCACTGCAGTAAAATGAGTGGTACTAATACAAACAGATAAACGAGCCTGATGACACTGTTTTATTAGGTTCGTTCTTGCACATATCACTTCAGTTTAGAAATCAAATAACTGATGAACAATAGTAAGAAGACAATGTTGTACTGCATTTAAAAATAGCATAGCACTCACACTAAACCTGCTAGCATCACCAGCGATCTAGCGGCTGCGGATCGCTGGGGAACTACACACACCACACTAACGAACTGCAACACCCAGCATGCACCTCGCACACACCGGTTCCTGTTTTCCCCTGATTACATACAAGGAATATCATTATTGACTGATCACAAGGACTATTTACACAGCACGCACACGCACTTCTGAGCTGAGTATTGTTTATCTGTATTGTGAGCATTACGACGTGCTTTCCCTTGCCATGTTTGATCCTTGCTTTGTTCCTTTGTTTACGTTGTTTGCCACCTGAACTGACCATTCGCATTTTTATGACCATGCTCTGGATTTCTCTGCCTGTGCCTCCTGTTCTGACCATTGACTATTAGACAATTCTCTATAATAAAACTGCAGTTGGATCCTCAACTTTGTCGTCCAGCATCCACTTCCACACTGGCGTTTCATCTTGCATTTCTGAACAGCTCTCCATCCACATTATACTGCTAAAAAACGCACATCACGTGACCACACACACACAGATTCTGGTATGCACTGCAGCGTATGCGCACATCACCCACACCTCCCTGGGTGAGAGCAGCACAGGTTGGACAGTTAATCAAGGATCTTCTGTTAGATTTCATCTTGCTATAGTTGTTCAACATAATATTTAATTCACCTTGTCTCTATCTAATGTTCTTTTACTTCTATTACTTGTTATCAGGTAATGTGTTTTGGCTGACGGCAAAGATAAGTTAATATATTAATTTATGTAACCACATACAGTGATTCTGCACATTTGACTGATTGCTTGCCTTTATTTCCTATAATGTATAAACCTATTGTACGTTATACTTTTATAATGGCCATTATTGATTATTAAAACTGATATTCAGCAAAAGGGACAGAGTATGTTTCATATTTTTCGAAGAAATGAAGGGAGGCAGTTTTGTTATAGGCTCCATTTTGTTATAAATATGAATACAGTGAAGATGACAGTCATATAAATATGTAGCTACATGACGCCTCAACATTATTAGTGTCTGTTAAGTTAACATCAAAATGAAAATAGGCTGTTCCTTGTATCATGTTTTTATTTTAATGTTAAGATGTGAAACAACGTAGCCAGTGTGATGCAATTGATGTTTTAAAGTATACTGTTTTTACCTGACGTGTCCTCCGGAGTTTGTTTTCCATATCAAACTTGCAAAGTCTGAACTTAAGGAAAGGGTGCAAGACTGAACTTTGTGCACTTGATATTGAGGATTGAGCCACAATCAGATCTGTGAATGTATGCAGCCACGCTTCCATTTTCAGATGTCTCCGTTTTCCCCATCCACACTGACACGAAGCAGCATCATTTTCAAACCACAACGGCCTCTCTAGCGTTTTCAAAAACTCAGTTTTCAGGGCTCGAAAACTCTGAGGCATTGTGGATGGAAAGCGTAACGTAGCAAAACTTATTCTTTTTAAAACTAAAACGTATTAGTGTAAACGGGGCCTCAGCCATGATGTGTGTGTATGTGTTTTTGTGTGTGCTGTGTTTATGGTCCATCTGATTAATCCTAAAACTGCTTTAGCTGTGTGTGTCTGCAATCAAGGGGGATCTAGGACAGGTGTGTGACTAAAGTGCATGATGGCATTTGTAGTTCTTCAGTGATCTGGACAGGCTGGATTGCTGGTGATTGTGACAAAACCTTACCCTTCCTAAACAAGAGTTAAAAGAAAGAAAAAATTATAAAATTTGCCTTTGATGAATCAACCATATCGTTCAACAATGTTTTATCACATGTCCATTCACATGCAAGGAACCATCTGTAAGTGAATCTTTAACTAATAATGCCCATGATCGTAATTTGTGAGAAAAGGAATGAAGGTTGTTTGTGTTTTACTACCACTCCTATTTATTTCAACTGAAAACTGCAGTTAACAATATAGAGAAATGTTTTTGCAGTTTGAAAAAAAAATGTTGGCAGATCAATTATTTCAGTGAGTTTTGGTTGAAACAAATGTCTGTATTTTGTCTGTTTTCAAATTTGTGATACATTTTTCAAGCCTAAATTAGAGAAAAACAGTACAAGTGATTTTAAGCATTCAAAATTAGCAAACACAAACACCATTGTTTGTCAATGTGTTGGATTAACACAAGTCCTGTCTTTTCAGCATTGAAAAAACTACTATAAAAAGAAAATAAAAATTCTTTAGAAATACAAATCACAGCAGACATAATAGACAGTGGTTTGACACATAGTAAGTGAGCATCAAAATCCATATCTGCTCTGGGGCATGCCAAAAACGAGGATGATGGGTAACTATGAGTGTTCCACAACAGCAGGAGACCCGATTCAATGTTCCATGTCAACAAGGCAGTATAAGCTACTATTTTAGGTCTCTCACCACAGGTTTAGTCTTTTATGAACTTGTTTTTGAGCCAGGAAGGTCAAAGCTGAACACGCCAGGCCTCCAGTCAACAGAGATCAAATGAGCAATTCCACTCCTCCCTGTGACCGCCTGTAACTTCCTGTTTTTTACTGGGAATGGTCAGGGATGGCACCTCCTTTTAAAGAAAACAGTTATGGCTAGATACTTTTTCCCATGTTTATTTTTTCAGTAGACCACCAGCAGTGCTTCCTCCTGCTGGTTGTCATATTCTGTTGGACGCTCTTTCAAGTCTCTTCAAGAACACTGACCTCTTATCACCAACTGTAAGTATGAGAAAATACTTCTGTGCTACATTAGTAAGGATGCAGCAGGCCATCTACATGTATAAAACACCGCATGTACACAAGAAAGCCGTTTAGAAATGTCAATGAGATAATAAACTTCAAGCATTCGGTTATTTAAACATTGCACGTAAATGTCGGTTTTACTTGGCTGGGCCTGGTGTGACATTAAAAGATGTTCCTGTGTGTGCGGAAAAAGATAAGTTAAAAAATATTTCAGTATATTAATGGAGGGTGACCTTTACTTGTATCGTCTCTAAGAACTGGAATTATTCACATGAAGGGCTGAGATTGAAAATTAGAAAAGCAACCCAATCAGTAGTTCTTAACAAGGGGACCGGGACAACAAGTAAAGTTCCAAGGATGATTGAAATTGATTATATGCTTAAAAGTTATGTAAGGAATAATTGACAGAAGGCTAATAAATCATTATTAATGCATCAGTGAGGTGATGTTGTTTTCTGTAAAATACATGGCCACAATTTTCTAGAGAGCAAGAGAATGACTATTTGAGTGTTTGTAAATTATTTAAGTCTATGCATCTCTTAATAATGTTCAGCAGCAGCGTCTCTACTTACAACAAAACTGCAAGTTTATCTGCTTTAAAAACAACATAATTTTTACCTGAGATGAGTGAAGCAAAACTGTAGATTTAAAGTTTAAGATACTATTTTTCTTAAAAAGTCGTGAGACACGCACTGATAGCAGGTTTCTGTGAAAGTTCATGTGAGAGAGTGAAAGAAAATCAAAGAAAGAATATACATACTTTGTCATTTCTGTCTGTAAACATTAAAATCTCATTTTTATCCTGTTTTAAATATTTTTATTTGCTTGGTCACGGAGAATGTTTACATGCATGTCAATACATGGATAACTCACACAAGTTTGCTTACTGAAATAAGAGATTGTCCTAGTTTACAGGTACAGTAAACTAATATTCTGGTAATACAAGAAAACAATGTTCACATTAACTGAAAGATAAGGAGATATGATACATATTTCAACGCTCCTAGGTTTTTTTAAGTCAAATGCTATGTTGGGCAACAGGGGAGCCTTTGACTAGGTTCAGAACTAGAAGGAATGCTTTGTTAATTACAATAGGATTAAACTAAAAATTTAGGGCTAATTTTATTTTAGAAGTCATTGAAAAAATTTTTTAATTTCTGACTGAAAATCATAGCTGTTTTTGAACCTATGACAGTCATTGTAGTATTTGCAGCAATCAAATCTATTTAATTGGCAGGTATATTAGCCCTTTAATGGGCGAATAACCTTGTATGGTATCTTCATTTTCATTGACTACAATATATAAAATTACTTCCATACACTTCAAATATAGTCTGTGCTAGTAAATGCAAGGCTAATTATGAAATCCAGGTAAAACACTGTATGACAACATTTCTGATGACTGTTCTAGAGCATACAGCTAATCAATCTGTCAGATTCTGGAGTGTATTACAGTTCTAAAGAAAAACATAAATAATACATTTTCTTAAAACAAACACATTTATAGAGATGGTAAACAAGTATATAATTTAACTCACCTAGGAAATAGAGGCCACGTGAATGGGTTGTGAGCACAATAAAGTGCACACAGCATGCCATATCATCTGATAATTGTAAGAAATAATTCCAAAAAGCAACTGACTGTGTAAAGCCATATAAAACAAACAAAAATACGATGTATATGCCAAGTTTAGCGGCTAATTAGCCGGAATCAGCTGAAGCGACAGCGACCAGCGAGACCTAGCTCAAAGGGGTCACGCCCTTAATTATGCAGACTTAATATAACCTTATATTAAGTAAACGAATGAGTTATAAAAAAAATTCACCCCACTCACAGTTGTCATGAAGGGTAATATTAGCTATATAAACCAAAATCGTTCTTTGTCCCAGGCTGTAAACACCTTTTTATCTGCTGTAAAGTTGGCCGTTTTAACAGTGGGGTTAATAAAAATTAGCTGGGCGAGAGGGGAGTTTGAGCTCATGTAGAACTCGATGAAATCCCCTGACTTGTTAATGGCTAATGACAGAATATAGGGATAGCAATACCGCTTACGAGTAAGAGCTCATCTATAGTGCCAATTTGGTATGATCAAATTACTTATATTGTGTGTTTTTAGACTGTGGGAGGAAACTAGGGAACCTGGGGAATTCTTTAAGATGAAGATACTAGCCACACAGTGATACCAGTAAATATCTTTACAGGAAAGTTCATAAAAAAGGTGTGTACACAGGCAGTGACGTTCCATCATTTTAGACTATTCACACATCCATTCCACACATCCATCCATTAACTAGAAATGACCTCTAAATGGCAGTGCTTGTTTCTAAACGGATCACCCTTTTCTTGATGGTTTTGCTTTTATTTAAAGTTTAGTATTCATGCCGCTGCTTTGTGAGACATTCAAAGGCAAAAATCGCAAACCATATCTACATGTACACACACTTGACTATATTAAAAATTCTGTGGATGGCTAAATATTGTGAACAACATATATGAAAACATATGGAGGAACACTCCTTCAAGTGCACAAGCATTAAGCAGAGCATGAAGGTAAACAAACAGCGGTTTAAAAGCATTTTATCAATAATTTTTTTTACACAGTTTGCATTAAGAAGGAACATAGAAACGTTATCTGTCTAACATCTAGCAGCTAAATGTGTCTGTAAAATATTCAAAGGCTTTTATTTTCATAAACCGCGTGGATGTGAATGCCTCTGAGTGTTCTGATTGGCTGGAGTAGACGTCTCACATTGGCGCGTTCTAGACGTGAATGCACTCTCTCCGGCAATCTTCTTTCTGCGTTCACACAGATTAGCATTCCGGAAAATTATCAGTAATTTTTCAACTTCTCTTTCCGGAAAACTGCCAGAATGAATTTACTGGTATTTTCAAAAAGGGCCTGTTCACTCATACAGACCTTTTCGGTAATTTTCCAGAAAGGTCTGTATGTGTGAAAGGGGCTACCAAGGTAAAAAAACTCTGGATATTTATAGTGAGTTAAGAATCGTCTGATTGGTGAATCATTATGCGGGACCAACCGTGGACAATCATAAGCATGTGCTCCTCTGGAAATTAGTTTATAAATAAACTTCACAAAGTCTTGTAGTAATCCCCAGTAACACTCCAGGGTTTTTCTGATGAGTATTTGGATGAGTGCACTATAAAGTGTTAAAACGGACAAAAGGTACCAAAGATGTGTGTGTACATAAGAAAACATTACTGTTTTCAAGCAAAACATTTATCTAAAAAAGCATCAGATAAAACAATACTACTTCAAGATTTCAAAACCAATCATCTTCAAAACCTGTTTGTTTTTTAATGTCTGATTAAAAGTATCTAGCATTTATTTTATATATTTTTTTATTTGTTGTTTTCAGTGCAATATAAAGAAAAACTTCATGACCCAATGGTGTAGTGCATAGCACGTCGACACATGGCACTCCGATGTTCAAGGTTCAATGTTCCTATGCTGATCCTTTCCCTCTCTCTGCTTTCATGTCTATACTACTGTCCTGTTAATTGAAAAGTGAAACCCCCCCCCAAAAAATTATTATAAAATCAATATTTCAATCAAGAAATCAATAGACCTGACTTTTAATGCATGTCTTTTTCCTCCAACAATACAAAAGTAGTCCATAAAACTTTTTAAATTATTCCACAGCTTCTTTTTGATAACATTCTGTATGACTTTGTACTCTAAGCTTAAACTGAGTTGTAAGAATACAGCTCAGCTATCTTATTACCACAGCTGTTGAGCGTCTCCCAAAATGCCAAAATCTCCCATTGCAATCTTCCAGCCATCACTAATGACAACTAATCTGAAAGTGTGACCGGCAGGCAGGCTGTGGCTGACAGCAGATAAGACGCTTGAAAGTAAGACGCGCACAACCTGAGTTGCATGAAGTGACAACAAGGACAAACTGACTGACTAAATCAAATACTATAGTGGTAATCATGAGTAAATAGAAGCCAAAATAACTCCAGGAAACTTGTATTGGCTTGACCTGCTTGTCTGCTTGACTGGACCTCTTGTATTCCTCCTTCCCCACAGCACTGGCATCCAGAGCTCAGGAGGAGAGCCGTAACCCTGCAGCTTTATTGCTCCGGTGGCTTTTCAAAACGAGTGTGGTGAGGGTTATAAAGCCAGTGTGAACTCAAATATCCCTGCTTTGACAAGGCGAATGGGGCCTCTTTGGGCAAACTGGTGCATAAAACTGTGGCGGTGGAGTCCTGAAACGCTCTCTTGAGCATGCTTTAACACTGCAGCTCTCGGAAAGGATAAAGAGTCTAAAGCTACTACCTGCTTTTTGTGCTCAGATTTTACGATATTTATCAACAAAGACAAGCCTTTTGTGTGTGTGCGTGTGTCTTAGGCTTTCAGTGTGACTTATATGAAGGACTTATCTGAGGTAAAAGTTGATTGAGGTGCTGGCTCGGGGACAGAACTGAATTACGACTACCAAACCACAGCATTGATCTGTTTCACAGCTCACTTAACCTGTTATTCAATCTGTTCCAGTGCTCTTCTGTCAGCGTACCTGTCCCATATACTCGGGGCAATCCAGCCTCACGCACTGACAGACAGACCCCTCATCACCTCAGGTTAATGACAGACTTTGTTGGATGCAATGACAAATCTTTATACCTCTTCATGCAATGTCTTTCTGAAGTCAGAGTTGCAGTTGTTTTTTTTTTTCCATGTCTTCGCTGATTCTTGACGTTATGGTTTTCTAGAACTAGGCTTTGTGTCTGTTCAGTTCTATTGTACACATAAGGACTGATCTATGTCTTTTAAACAAGAGAGGATCTGAACATCAGAAACGGACCATCAAAACAGGATGGACTGAGGTCCAGCAGGAAAGAGAGATGGATGGTATATTGACTATTAACTATTATAATTTAGGTAAATATCAAAATTTCTTCATTAAATACTTCCCTCAGGGCATCCAGTACATGACTCTCAGGCCAAAGAAAAATGAAGGCTTGTAGGGAAAACACTCCATCTGATCCAATTAAATTAAAAGACGATTTTAGCAGTCCAAAATCCATATTCAGAGGACATCAAAGAATTCCACAAGACCTCAGCCTACAAATCAGGATCTACTCCAGCAAAATCAATCAATTAGAATACTCGGCTTTTACTCAACAAGAATTTTAATCCTAAAAATCTGGGAAGACACTGTTTGTATGACACGCTGTTCAGCGCTGAACTTGAGAGCAATTCCAGCAGCAGTCTTGAATCGATTACCCATTGTCATCATTATTCTATCCTACTGTGAATTATCTTTAATGGACAACCAGCCTTTTAGGAGGCTTGAATGAGTCAGTAGGTGACATGGTAGACAGGCAATATTCTAGAAATCCCAGATTTGTAAATAAAAGTTTGCCATCTTGTAAAGCCATCAGTTAAACCTGGAAAGTTATGGTTACATTACCAAGTAATGTTAAAGGGGTGGTGCACTAAGATATCATACTTTGAACTTTAGTTGATGTGTAATGTAGCTGTGTGAACGTAAACTACATCTCTGAATGTAATACGCTCAGTTTAATGCAAAGAGAGACATTGGCTTTTACGGAGTTAGCTTAGCAAAGCCTACAGCGAACGAAGTTTGGGGACTACAAAAAAATACATCCGGGCTAGTGAGATCACTAATGTTTCAGGTTACGTGCATACACCACACAAGCATACACCCCATGCAGTGGCACTGTAATGATATAGCAGAGAACGCTAAAATGCCATCCAAACACTGCTATTTCCACAGAGCTTGTTCTGTTTCTATATTTGGGCTTCCAAAAGTTTAACACAAAGAGAGAAGTGCTTACAGTTTAATTCTAATTATGTTACGGAGAATTATAAAAAAAGATTTTGCTAGCATTTGACAAAAGAGAACTTCCAGAATCTCTCCCAGTTCAGTGCTAGATTCAGCTAAAAACTCCTCAAAGAAGGAGCAGCTCCGACCATCTTAGACAAAGCTATGGATTGTGAGCCACAGCCTGTAAGTATTTTTATTTGCTAAAATTTATCTATTACATGTATAGTTTCTATCGTTAACGTTATGTTGTAGCAAGGATGTAAACAACTGAAAATGCTGTTTGGTACATTAACAATTTAGCTACAAATTCATACTTATCTGTCAAATTGGTGTAAACACCCAAAATTTTAGGCAGCGCTGTTGTGTCTCTCTATGTGGCCGCATTCTGTGCATTATACATCTTAAATAACAGTCACAAAAGATATGTGAATCTTTCATATTACTTGCACATGCTTATTATATATGAATATACAGGAAAGACACTTATCAGATTTTATTTTAGAGAGCAGGCGTGAGGTTCAGCTGTGTCCTGTGTGTCAATTTCTGTCTGATTCAGGCACAAACTGATACGGCTAACAGCTACTCAGACTGACAGTGTTTGCACAGCGCAAAAGCGCGTGCTTGTAGGGGTGTGACGCTTTCCATGAATTAGCGCATTATGTAAGCTGATCAGAGCCTCTTGTAGTTTAGTTTAGTATCTAAAGTATTTCACGCAAAAGACACAATGTACACGATGTATTTTGATCCATTTTTCATTTCATTTTCAAATAACTAAATGTTAAATAACTTCAACCAAGATGGAGCAATGGCCTTGAAATTTCAGAAAGGAAGGTTGTCTTCAAATTTTTATCTCAATTGTGGTTTAACATGATTATTGTGATTACCATTACAAGCTTTAGTGCATTAGTTTAATTCAAGTACGGTGTTTATGAAGTACTGTTTAATTGAAATATTGCTAAAAATCTAATTCCAGTTTTATTGAGTAAACACTCCTAATACTTTAGGTAATCTGATTAAGCTTTCAGCCTGAATAAAACTGACAACAAGGCATAATGATTACGTCAAATATTTTTTATTACCAATACTGTACCATATCTTTCAAACATAAGAACTCTAGTTTGAATGCTTTTTTTTTCACCAAAAAGTGTTTATAGAATCTGACAGAGGCCAGCACATCCCATCTGGACCTGCTCATGATCACTTTGCCGCTTCATGCCAGATGTGCTGCTATGGGGCAGAATGACAACTGTGGATCTTGAACATGCTGCTCATCTCATTTGGTGTCTCTCCCACACAGGTGCTGATGTGTAGGGTTTCCGAGCATATAGTGAAATCCTCTGATTAGCTTTTGGCTCTGGTCCACAGCCCGGGCGGTTTGTTTGCCACTCTTCACACATGTACCCACTCACACGTTCATCAGTCATCATGTGTTATAGTGGTGAATGAGCACTCTGGAGTGATTAATGCAAATGCAGCATTGATCTGGGCCCCACTCTCAGCTGTACCTGCTGAAAAACTCACGCCGCCTCTGGGGTTCCAGAGAGAATCAAAAGGTCAGTCTCATTAGCTCGGACTCACCAGAGACGAAACACCACGGTGGCCGGATAAGCATACAAAAGAACCGCAGTGTCCTGATATGCTAACATTTCATTAATGTGATTAATGGACATGGAGAGTTCAAATGTTAAAGAATGTGGTAGTCTGTATTATATCATCTGAAAATATTAGGGCTTCTTTTGTTAACACTGCTAACAAATGTGTTTCTTCTATTTTTTTCTTTATGTTTTCTAACAATTGTAAAAAAAAATAATAATAAATTAATAATAATAATAATAATAATAATAATAATAATAATAAAATACACAAACTCAACTCAGCATTGCATAATTTTTCAATGTTCATTATTTTTGGTAATTTTTCCAACCCAGAATCATTACTGATACGATACAATTGCGATATTGCAAATCCACCAGAAGCCAGAGTACGATATTACAGATCTCAAAAATCTCTCGCCTGTGCCATTCGTGCCTGCTGTTCTCACGTAAATCCACCAGAGGCCACTGTCAACTGACTGACTGACGGACTGACTGACCAACCGACCAATTACTCCACTCACCTCCTTCCCTAAACCCACCAGTGTTTTCAAAAGCACCAATTGACCTCATTTATATATATGAACAGTTCTTTTGAGCTTTGACTTCCTATTCTAGAACTGTCAGATTTGCTGAAGTCAAAGCAAAAGCCTCTACATTTACTACTAATTGCTGTAACCTGCTGTAATTTTTTTAAGTGCCTTATTTCGTAAAACATTGTTTTTCTAGCAAGATATATCCACAACTAAAATTCCTTCATATTTCGAATTATACAAATTATAACAAATTACTTGCATAAATAATAAATAAACTTGCATAAATAAACAAACTTGCATGAATAAATAAATGTACTTGCATAAATCAATAAATAAACTTGATTTAATCAATAAATAAACTTGCATTAATCAATAAAAAAAACTTGCATAAATAAACTTCCATAAATAAAACTTGCATAAATAAATAAACTTGCATAAATAAACAAACTTGCATGAATAAATAAATAAACTTGCATAAATAATTAAATAAATAAATAAAAAACTTGCATAAATCAATAAACTTGCATAAATAAATAAACTTGCATAAATAAATAAACTTGCATAAATAAACAAACTTGCATGAATAAATAAATAAACTTGCTTAAATAATTAAATAAATAAATAAAAAACTTGCATAAATCAATAAACTTGCATAAATAAATAAACAAACTTGCATAAATAAATAAATATACTTGCATAAATAAATACTTGCATAAATAAATAAATAAAACTTGCATAAATAAATTAACTTGAATAAATAAATAAATTTGCATAAAGTAAATAAATAAAAATTTCATAAATAACAAAACTTGCATAAACAAACCTGCATAAATAAATAAACAAACTTTAATAAATAAAGAAAACTTGCATAAATAAATGAATAAACATGCATAAATAAACCTGCATAAATAAATAAACTTGAACAAATAAATAAATGAATAAACTTGCGGGGCATCACGGTGGCACAGTGGGTAGCACGATCGCCTCACAGCCAGAAAGTCTCTGGTTAAAGCCTCGGCATTTCTGTGTGGAGTTTGCATGTTCTCCCGTGTTTGCGTGGGTTTCCTCTGAGTGATCCAATTTCCCCCAAAGTGCAAAGACATGTGCTATAGGTGAATTGGGTAAGCTAAATTGTCTGTAGTGTATGTGCGTGAATCAATATTGATGAAGTTTTCATCCACTGCTTAAAACATATGCGGGATAAGTTGGCGGTTCATTCCGCTGTGGCGACGCCAGATTAATAAAAGTACTAAGCTGAAAAGAAAATGAATGAAAGAATGAATAAATAAACTTGCATAAATAAATAAATAAATTTGCATAAATAAACAAACAAACATACATACATACATACATACATACATACATACATACATACATACATACATACATTCAAACAGTTTTCTTATTTTGATCTCCAAGTATACAGCTTAATGCACATATGTTTTAACCAGCTCTCAGCCGCTGTAATAAAATGCGCTATATATGCCAAAGTAAAATATTTCTGTTCACTCAATATATGGACGTACATGCAGACAGACAAGAATGGATGGGTGACTAAGCATTAGCAAATGTAGGAATGCCGTTTTTACTCCATCCTTCAGACAGGTTACTATGACGACCACTTCCCATCAGTGTGACGGATTGATCCTTGATGGACAAGTTGTGACCCCTCAGGCTTTGACACAATCAGTGCAGGACAGAGGAGCGAGAGTGACAGAGATGATGATCTGTCATCTGGCCACAAACGCTCTCAAGATTACCTATTCACCACAGTAAATCACACTCATGCAGAATTTAAGAGGAGAAATAACAGGAAGGAAATGGACCTACTTAATAATCTGCTGCAGTAATGGAGATAACTTGTGTGGCAGATTGTATGAAGTGCTCACGTGATTTCTAAAGCTGCCATTTTGAGCCTTATGACAGACAGGAGGGAAGCCTTTATAGACATTATAGAAATATCTAATACTTAATCTATAATAATATATAAATCAATTGAAAATAATAATAATCTATCTACCTATCCATCTTTCTATCTACCATCCAACCATTCACCCATCCATCTATCTATCTTCCTATTCATCTATCTATCTATCTATCTATCTATCTATCTATCTATCTATCTATCTATCTATCTATCTATCTATCTATCTATCTATCTATCTATCTATCTATCTATCTATCTATCTATCTATCTATCTATCTATCTATCTGTCTGTCTGTCTGTCTATTTATCTATCTATCTATCTATCTATCTATCTATCTATCTATCTATCTATCTATCTATCTATCTATCTATCTATCTATCTATCTATCTATCTATCTATCTATCTATCTATCTGTCTGTCTGTCTATCTATCTTTCTGTCTATCTACCATCCATCCAACCATCCATCCATCCATTTATCTACCCATCGATTCATCCATCCATCTATCTCTCTATCTATCCATCCACCATCCATCCATCTAGCCACCCATCCATCTATCTATATACCCATCCATCCACCCTTCCATCCATCAACCCATCCATCCATCTACCCATCCTCCCGTCCGTCGATCCATCTATATATCTACTCATCCATCCATCTCTCCATCCATCCATCCACCCACCCAACCATCCATCCATCCATCTATCTATCTACTCATCCATCTATCTACCCATCGATCGATCGATCAATCAATCAATCAATCAATCAATCAATCAATCAATCAATCAATCAATCAATCAATCAATCAATCAATCAATCAATCAATCAATCAATCTATCTATCTATCTATCTATCTATCTATCTATCTATCTATCTATCTATCTATCTATCTATCTATCGATTCATCCATCCAGCCATCCATCCATCCATCCATCCATCTATCCGTCCAGCCACCCATCCATCTATCTACCCATCCATCCATCCATCCATCTATTTATCTACCCATCCATCCAGCCACCCATCCATCTATCTATCTACCCATCTACCCATCCATCCATCCACCCATCCATCCATCTACCTATTTACCCATCCATCCATCCATCCATCCATCCATCCGTCTACCTACCTATCTACCCATACATCAAGCCACCCATCCATCTATCAACCCATCCATCTATCCATCCATCCATACATACATACATCCACCCATCCATCCAGCCACCCATCCATCTATCTATCTACCCATCCATCCATCTACCTATCTATCTAGTGGTAATACTAATGTTGTACATCAGCTTCAGATGTAATTTGTGTGGCAGATTGTATCATGTGATTTTTGAAGATCTCATTTTAAGCTTAAGGACAGACCGAAGGGAGGACTGTGATCCTCAGCCTCAGTCTTTTGCCCTTCACAATGCACTGCAGACAGAAAACTAAAAACGACTGCTTGTGATGCCAAAAGGTCATCTGCTAGCAAGCCAAGGACATGCCGACTGGAAGAATAATCTCACAGTGGGAGCCAGAGACCCTTGCTATAGGTAAAGGCTTGTAAAAAAAGCTGGCCATGATCCCCTTGGGAAGGACCCCTACTTGCTTTCCCCTTTAAACTGCGGTCATGCCTGGCAGACGAATGCTGAGGCAGCAGGGACATGTACGGGTTTAAATTTTCATCACATGGACCAGCACATCATTCCATCCTAGTTTATTTCTTTGAGATTGCTTCACCCCCTCCAGTAAGACCACCGCGGGCCTCTTCGGAGACCTTCCCAGTGAATTTATAGTGAGGTGATTTTCCATAGGACGGTCCCGGTTGATTGTAGTAATCATCGTTTTTACCTAGAACTCACTGCTCTGTAGGTAGTGCTCTCAATCCCTTCTGTAAATATTGTCAGAGCTGGTTGTTCCCGTGATCATACTAGTGCTGAACACAGGAGGGCAGTCAGACATGCACTGTTACAGCTAAAGCTTGGAGACAGGGCAATGCTTTTGGCTGATTTTCTTTGTATACATACAAAGTGATATATGCTAGAGCCCTTGAGTTCTTTACTTTGGCATTTAGTGAATGTTCAATAAGCCAGCTCTCAAAAATGTCCCAACATGCCTCAGGATTGGTTAATGAAAATCACTGAAGTGGATGATGACACTAAGTTGTGAAAAGAAAACCACAACATCCTGTGTGCATTACAATAATACAGTGGCATCATCATTCTGGATAGTGGTTTGATGGACTGACTAAATAAATTTTTGGAATAATAAATAAGGTTTTGAATTAGTAAAATGGTTTTAAAATAAACAGCAGGACTGTTGTCTTTAGATGAATTACCTGTTTGTAAACATTCAGGATGTGCGCACAGCGAGGTTGCAGAAAAAAACTTAAGCACTATAGCATTTACAGTAAAGGAATGAAATCCGATGCGGTACAGAATTTGTTGTTGTATTAGAGATAAGTTATATAGATTACATATTATAAATAGTACTATATATATATATATATATATATATATATATATATATATATATATATATATACATATATATATATATATATATAAATTTTTTTTTTTTTTACATAATGCTTTCAGCGTATTATAACAGCTTGTCACCCAGCGATACACACAGTTATTCAGAAAAATTTACGTTAAAGAGGGCGGCGTTTGTCTGACAGGTACATTTGCGGTAGCACCCTCCCAATGGATATTGGATAAAACGAAATGGCCAAGCATCCAGCCCAAAATATACAACTATCTCATTGAAACTCCTAGTAATTTCACAAGAGAGAAGTTAAAGGCCTACAAGTCTTTGGACGCCAACAATGTTGTTCTGTGTGGTCATGTGCAAGAAATAATGTTCCATGATTACCAGATTCAAAACTATGTAGTCCTAAAAACTGAGGTTCTGCCTTGCCAAAGACAATGAAAGGAGGCCTGGGTAATAATCAATAAACAAAACTGCATTCTGACAGCGAACTGCACCTGTACGGCAGAGTATGTGAACTTACATTTTTACATTTCATTCCAAGCATTCAGTGTCCGCAGTTTAATTACCCATATTGGTGTACGGTAAAATTTAAGTTTTCTATCATTGCCGATGATATATATATACACACAGTTAAAGTCAAAATTATTAGCGCCCTTTAAATTTTTTTTTTCTTTTATAAATATTTCCCAAATGATGTTTAACAGAGCAAGGACATTTTCACAGTATGTCTGATAATATTTTTTCTTTCTTCTTCTTTTTTCTTCTTCTTTTTTTCTTTTTCTTCTTTTCTTCTAAAAGTCTTATTTGTTTTATTTTGGCTATAACAAAAGCAGTTTTTAATTTTTTTAATTTAATATGTTCAAAATTATTAAGCAAATTTTTAAGCCCCTTTAAGCAATTTTTTTTTTCGATAGTCTACAGAACAAACCATCGTTATACAATAACTTGCCTAATTACCCTATCCTGCCTAGTTAACCTAATTCACCTAGTTAAGCCTTTAAATGTCACTTTAAGCTGTATATTAAAAAATATAAAATATATAGTAAAATATTATTTACCGTCATCATGGTAAAGATAAAATAAATCAGTTATTAGAAATGAAGTATTAAAATTATTATGTTTAGAAATGTGTGGAAAAAAATCTGTTAACCAGAAATAGGGGAAAAAATAAAAAGGGACCCTAATAATTCAGGGAGGCTAATAATTCTGACTTCAACTGTATGCATGCATGCATGCATGTATGTATCTCAAATAAAATTTATCTTTATTTTATTTATATAATGTTATATTATAAAGCATATTTTCAAAAAAAATTTACTTTAAAGTATTTTTTTATGTTAACTTAATGTTAAAACAGCTATTGTAACATTATGTGACTCTTTTTGGATTCTTGGAAGCTATAGAAATAGACAGGAAAATATTCCTTTAAACAGGAAATATGTTAGGACCATTGTTTTTGTTTACAAAATGGTCTATATTTGTATTTTCATGCCCATTTGAGATATATTTGTACCGTATGTTTAAGAAAATACATTCTCATTATCAAAACCAAATTTCCCCAAGATAGATCATTTATGTAAAATATATATTTATTTCTGCCACATGTAGAACTCTTTAAAGTTAATCTTCCTTCAGCAGATCTGTTTCACAAGGATTTGTTCACGGGGTGCATTAAAAACCCACAAAGCCTACCACTGTTATGTGATCGTAATGATCTGAAATTGAGATAAATCTCACTATTATACAATCCAATTTGTTTTCTATTGATGATTCAGAATGGATTTAGAGTGCCATTACACTTTTTAATTTAAACTCTTTCTGGGAGACTGTGTGAAGCAAACTTATGGAGTCTGGTATTGACAGCATCATTGTGTGCTAAAACTAACCATAGATTCTTTCATCTTGCTTTTGTTGAGCACTCGGCCTTTGCAGGGGTATCTTACAGCTTAATCTGACTGTCTGGACCCAGGCACGATTGTCTGACCTGAGAAACAATTTAACTCTCTCTGAGAAGGCTGAGAAGAAAATGTCCTCACGCATTTTACAGCTTTACAGCATCTCATCTCTAGGACTGAAAGAAAGCTAGAAATCCCAATACATTTCACCCAGAAAGGAAGGTTAAATTGTAGTCGGAACGAGTGAATCCTTCATAGAACTAAATCAAGCTAGTCGGAGTCATGTTGCAACACTGCAATCAATAGTTGCTATACAAAATGTACTTTTCACACAGTCCAGTTCACTTGTCTGCAGTCATATTCAATTCAGGAATAAGACCACACCACTACCAACAAATATTATATTCTTAGGCTATATCTGTTGTCATTTATCCATTAAAAACACTAAAGAATTAACTGACATTTGCTGATGGTACAGAAATAGAGCTGTTTCAGTACATGAGGGAGGGAATGGAAAGTACAGAATTTCCCAAAACAAATGGGTGAAGTCTACATATTTCCCAAAACAAACCTTGAATTCTGTTGTGACTGAAATGTGTGTGACTAAATGAAATATTTCAGCTTTATAGTCCATTGGGCCACTACTGTTCACCAGCAAAAAGACCTGACATAAAGAACAGAGAACAGTTCCTAAAATAATAATTTGTTTGGGTAACACTTTATTTTGATGTATTAGTAGTATTAGTATTAGTCAATTTGAGTATTAGTAGACTGTCTGCTTAATATCTGTTGATACAGCTTCTTCAACAGACATTTAACTGACTATAGGAAACTTTGCAAGCACATGTCAACTTACACTAACCCTAACCCCAACCTAACAGTCTACTTATAATCTAATGAGAATTAGTTGGCATGTAGATGCAATGCAACTTAAACTCACAAACGATCCATCAAAATAAAGTGTGACCTTTGTTTGTTAATGTAAATAAAAATTTAATAAGCTAACAAGTCTGTTTTCCAATTTAAAAACCTGGAATGCAAAGGTTCGATGGATGTTAAAAGTTCTTCACACTACCTTCATGGAACCATTCAGTATAAAATCAGCAGAATGTGTTGAGCGTAGATATATATAAAGTGATGTCTCAGTGGTTGATTATAGTATTTAGGAAATTATTTAAGAAGGGTCACTTTGGGTTTGTGATCATATTGTTTCTTCATGTGCAATCATAGATTAACACGTGTGAACAACACCAACTAATACAACAAACCAATGTTGTTCAATATTGTGGCATCTTGAAAAGAGTATTGATTTTACGATGAGTGATGACTTGTTGATAATTCAAAGTTGATGAAGCAGGTTGAATTTAGCACCTACGTATCAACTTTGGATAAAATGATGTACCCATCACTGTCACTTTACATCTAGCCATCCAAATACTAACAAAACAGCCACTTTTTACAATTCCTTCCACAACCAGTCCACTCTCAACAGACCAAAAACAAGAGTCGCTAATGGGTAGAGCTGGCCAGTTAATCAAAAATAAAAACACACGCTCTTTCTATTGGTTGCATTCATGCAACTTTAGCGAATCCCCCTTCCTGGCTGCACATTGAGTCCGTCTCATGTAATAAGTACTACTCTTTGGCTGCTCTTTTATGCCTCCCCTATACAATGACCCCAATCAAATAATCAAATATTATAATTGTAAAAAACAGTCGCAAAATTTGGATCCAATTTCTGTGACATTTTGGTTTTCATAATATCCCTTCATTATCTCCAATACACTCCAATCCTCTGTTTTACCCTTCTATCTTGGACAGTGCTTATGCCTAATGATGAGACCTTGTATTGGCTTCTTTTGGTGAGTTTTGCATTGATGGTGTTTTTGCCTCTTTTGGTCAGTTGACCCCGCCTAAGCTAACTTTTTCCAATATTTACAATTTCGAGATTTTGTGCGCAAAAGATTTGTCAACTTTCCAAATGCACCTCTGCTTCAGATCTGGACGCCATACTGGGCATAGATCCCTGTGCTAAAGGTACAATTTCTAAAATATTTAATATAATTGTTAATCTGCAATTTTCTTCTGATAATTTACAGACCATCTGGTCTCAGGACATTGGAATATTCTTCCTTAATATGTGCACGTCACAGGCTCATACAATGCAGGGTGCATAGAGCTCATTGGTCCAAGAGCAGGCTAGCTCGCATCAACTTCCTCTATTGACCCTGAGTGTGACATATCATTCTGGTTCAGCTACTCTAATCCATATGTTTTGGTCTTGTCCTTCCCTGCTTTCATTTTGGAGGCACATTTTCTTCTCGTTGTCTGCTATTACCACTGATGATATTTCACCTTGTCCAATTATTGGTTTATTTGGGGTTCTCCCACCCAGCCACACTTTGCTCTCCCATTTGTAGACTTTGTAGCCTTCTTAACCCTTTTGGCTAGGCAGTTAATTCTTCTGAACTGGAAGAGTCCTTACCCTCCTCCTTACACTTGTTGGATAAGAAATGTTCTTTATTTTATTACATTAGAGAAAAATAGGTACTCCCTTCACTGACCCTAGTACTATTTTCATTAATATCTTGGAACCCCTTCTTCAAGCTTGACCCTGCTCCTTCTGACCTGTCCTTCTATCCTCCCCTATCCCCAGCTTGGTATTGGATACTAGTTCTGGTCAGCACATTGTAGACCTGTATTTTCTGTATGTAAGATTGCACTAGTGTTTTTTATGTAATTTATTTAGTATTTTTTTTATTATTTTTATTATTTATTTTGCTCAAAATACTCTTTAGTGTTTTTGGCTTGTTGTTACATCTTTTTTTTTGTCCTTTTTGTATATTTTTGTAATATGTTTTACAAATGTAGAAATTAGAGATTAAAAAATATTAAAAAGTGAGTGAGCAAGTGGTTATCATCATGCACATCTTGCCAGAGAATCACGGTTTGTGTGATCAGTAGTAAATCTCCTCCAAGCCAGAGAAGAGTGTTCTTGTGCAGATATTCCCACAACACAACAAAGGAAGCTTGGGGAACCTCCATTGCTATTGCATATAGAACAATGGTTTAGACATGTTTGTGTATTGATCCAGGTAAGGTTTACTTGAGCCAGCTTATGAAAAAAATATGCATAAATCACCAGTGGAATATGGAAGGTAGGCACATTAAGAAACTTGAAGGTTTTTCTCTAGAGAGAATAGGATTAACCAAAATGTGAAGAGAGAAGAGTATCCTGAAACTCAGTCTCTGATATCCTCAGTCAACATGAAAGGATGCAGCCTCCTGGATAATTGAGGAAATGCACTACCAAGCCAACAGGATCACACTTTCATTGACTAATAAAAGTGAGATGATTTAACTTCCTTTTCAGATGCTATCGCTTCTACACCTCCTTTAACAAGCATTGTTTCAAACAATAACAACCAAGTGCTGCTGTATACAAACATGGAAACAAGACCTCAGAAATAATGATGTCACTGCAAACAACTGGGTCAAATCCAAACAGCTGTAAGTTAATGACAGTGTTCAACCTACAGCTATAAACCAGAGGCTACATGTAGTTTATATTGTTTCTGCACTAGTGTTCTTACAAACAAAGCAACTACTTGCAACCTTTGCTAACACCGCTTACCCTCATCAAGCTTTTTCACAAAGATTATTCTTATCTATACAATATTTGAACTTATTAAAATGGCTTAATGGTAAAAAGCTAAAACTAGTGTTAAAAACGTTGTTCAGATACTGTCAAGCTGAAGGGTTTAAACATGTTTGAGAAGGGGTTCCCACAAGTTTAGTGTCTCAATTGAAACCCAAACATTCCTTCAAATTCCTCCATCTTGTAAAAGCACCTCCAGAGATTATCTTTGTTTTGCCAAGTTATATATCTCCATACATCTTGGCAAGACATTCAATTTTTACTTGCACTTCTGTAAAGGAATCTTATGGTGGTGTATCTAAAATCACATACTATATAGTATGCAAAAAACAGTATGCAAGCAGAGAAGTATTTGAAAAACAGTAGGCAAGAAAAACAAGATGGCTGCGTCCGAAACCTCCTACTACTCAGTAGGTACTGCATTTGAATTTAAATGTATTACTCCGTTAGAAAAGTAGTTCTATACAGTATGAATGTGAACAGTATGAATGGAATCCTGAATGGCCTACTGCTCCTGGTGAGATCCTGACGTGTGCATCCAATGGGCACCATACTTGCTCTGAGAGAATTTATAAATGATGCGGGTAGGCCATGTGATAACGATAAATGGCAGATGTAGTATGTTCGAATTGTATTCATACTACACACATTCATACTATGTAGAACAGGGGTGTCAAACTCAGTCAAACAGTTTAGTTCCAACCCTGCTTCAACACACTTAAGCCTAGTTCACACTACAGGATTTTAAACATTGCTAGATCGCTGTGCTATTCACACTGCATGACTTGATTTTGTGTCTTTTAAATCGCTGTGGCGTTCACACTATGCGACACTCCATAAATGATCCACAAGAGGGGGTGACAACAACTAGTTGATCCGACAACAACTAGTTCCCCAACAGCTCAGTCCAGCTAACAAACCACATCCAATAAAATGTAGAGGGAGGAGTCATCAGAAAAAGCTGAACACTGCTTGTGTGCTTATTACATCACTGACAGTATTTCAAGCTTTCAAGGAGGTACTTAAAAACATCGTCAATCAGCTGATGCATCAGCGGATCAATCGCTAATCTGCAAGATTCGAGTGGATTGATACACAGAGAGTTTTTAATTTTTGTAATTTAATAACCCTTTGAAATAAAACTAACATATTTATAACACCCTGACCTTTCCTAAATATCTGTGTATTTCTTTCTAACATTAATTACAAAACAGTAAAGAACGGAGCATTTCTACCTTTAAATACCATATTGGTCAAAATGACTGCATGCATGTCTGCTACTTTTCACTATGACTTTAAATATCCAAGCATTTTTTGCCTAGCAACTTCCTGCTAGCATAAACATAACTTTTTGATAGCACAAACATAAATTTACTTCAGATATATCTTCCAAAACAGCATATTCTGTGCAGGGAAATAGCTCCTGCTTGAAAGTGAAAATGAAAGCGAGGCCCAGACCTTTCCGTGTTCTAGTATCTTAACTACATATTTATAGGCTGTATTACCAAAAAAGATAATATTTTTAGAGTAATGGTGTCATCAAATATGATGAGACATTCAGAGCTTAATTTTAATAACTCAATAGAAGCTTTGAATGTAAATATGATGTGACAATATGACGTTTTATATGAGAATGGTCAGAATGAACAGTATGGTAATTCTAATAGTTACAGAATGCTATCTCCACTGTTAATATAGCCTACTCTCATGTCCGTGTTAAGGCAGAATGAAGCGAGTGCATCGATGCCCATTCTGGCCAATCAGACGTTTCTGTTGGGCTCCTGAGCACACAGGCATTCAGCTTATGCTGATATGCTCTCTCATTGGCTGCAGCTCGTCACTACAGTACATCTTACCGCACGTGGGGTCAAGTTGGCCGACTGCTCTGGAATATTCAGCATGCTAGATATTGGATTTCCATCTGCGAGGTGTCGGCGACGCTTCAGCGAGCCTCTTTGATGCGTTGTTCAGTAGTTCACACATAAAGACTGGCGTGCGCCGTGCACCCGCAGATTTCTTCCCGATCACAGCCCGATCTGTCGGCGAGCTCGTTAACTTCCAAATCGGGCTCAAATCAGGCTTAAAATCCTGTAGTGTGAACTAGGCTTTACCTGTCGGTCTCACACAAGGCTGAAGGACTCAATTAGTTTGATCAGGTGTGTTTAATTAGGGTTGGAAACTGCAGAGCTGTGGCCCTCCAGGAACTGAGTTTGACACCTGTGATGTAGAATATACTTCTCTAGCTGTCATGAAGTAAATTCAATCTAAAATCTAGTACCTACTCAAGTAGTTTGCGATTTCAGTTGCAGCTTTAATTTCTTTTAACATGATGTAATACATCCCAAGCTATACAACTTCTGGCCCCACCCATGTCCTACAGTAGTCACGCTCCAAACTCTTACTTATGGTCAAGCTGGAAAGTAATTGACAGATTTTATATTTCACCTTTAAAATGATCTTTACAGGTTGAAAAATGTCAAGAGATTTTAAATTAAAGGCTTTGTTACACTTTAGTTTGAGCTGATTATACTGTTACACGCTAACATTAGACACAACCTTCTCTTTATGCACTGCTGGGACAGCTAATGTCATCAGAGTGCTCATCACCAATGATAGGCATGACTGCTTACGTTCATCTCAGCAGTTCTGCTCTTGAATACAGCCACTCCAAGTGTGTCATCGTTCACGATTAATGGGACCATAAAATCCTGCTGAGCTGGTCGGTCCTCTGGTCATTGAAATGTGTTTTTACCTGCAGTACATCTCACGATCATCTAAAATAATCATTGTGGACAGTCAAGACGCTGGCGGCCATCTCATATTTTCGAATATTGTCTAAGGACACTTTAGATACAAGAGAAAGACCAGTCAAAATATTCTGTAGACTTCAACAAAGTCAGTAATCCTCAAATGACAGTGATGTGTCCCAAAGGTGTCTGTGACAAACTCTGGCATCAGAATGAATCTATTATACATAAATTGTAATTTTCAGATGTTTGTGTGTGGTGTGTGTATGCATGCTGCATATAACATATATTAAAATATAATAAGGATGTTCCATGCCATTTGAACGAACACTTCATCCAAAAATTGCAATTATTTAATCATTGACTGCCTGTCATGTTGTTCCACAGCTGTTTCTTTCTTCTTTGGGACACAAAAGAGATGTCAGGCAGAATGACAGTGTCTGTCGGCTTTCATTTTCGAGACATCTTTTTTTCATATTATGACAGTGAGAGAAGACTTAAACTGTTTATATGCCAAACATCACCTTTTATCTTCCTATGTAGGAAAAAAGGTCAAACAGGTTGTAATTAAATGAGGCAGAGTGAAGAATGATTGGACTTGATGGGCAACCCATCTTTTCGAACTCATCTAAGTGAAGTTTCATAAACTAATTTCGAGAGGAGCACGTGATATGATTGAGCACGTCTGGCCGCTCATCTGTAATCAGAAATAATCCAATCAGAGTGATCCTAGTATACTATAAATGGATAATTTTCTCCCTACTGTTCTATCTTCGTTTGGAAGAATCCCCCCTTCCACCCCATCTCCTCCTTTTCCTCCCTTTTCTAAAGGGGGAGCTCTCGAGACCTACCTGATCTCGGATCTCCTGATATGCTTATCGACCGGGCGGGAGCCCTGGGCTCAAATATCTCCGAGCTCAGGGTTCTCTCCTAGGACAGCATGCCAAACCTGCTTTATATGCCAAGCATATCTAAGTGGGAACTCTTGAAATGCTTTATTCAGAATGCAATGGGTACGGTTGCAGTATTTTTTTCTCTTTTAATTACTGCGAAGATTAAAACGATTATTTCTACACCACTGTCACTGTGTTCATGGTGAAACAGGCCCTGAGATGAATTGATTTAATGGTTTAGTTGAATGAACAAACCTTCAGAGTTCCTGGCTCGGCCAGCTCGCGCGCCTGCCTGTTCAGTTGGTTTGCAATGATTTGACATCGCTGACACAGGCTCTCCCTCCCGTGCTTGTTCTCAGAATAACTTAACTCTGTTACGGACGCTGAACCGGCACCCTCCGGGTTTGGCCGGCTGCCGCATTGCACTTCCTCTGCCGAATGAAGCCTTTTCCTAGGATTGAGTGCTGGACTCTGCACTGATTCACTGCTTTCT